>NC_141041.1:11855000-11955000 GCF_052040795.2 Danio rerio
GACTTGGCTTCTTTTTTTAAAGCTAAATAAACAGGACTGGAGGAGAAACTCATTAAATTAAACAAATAGAAGCACAGACTTTGCTAAAAATGTGTCTCAAATATTACCAGTGTGCTTCAGGGATCCATCATATTGGACAAATTCAACATTGCAATATTTGATTTTTCTGTTATTAAATATTATAATATGAATACAGTTTCACAAGATTTTCCTGTGAAGGTTTTCTGGGGAGTCTAACAGTGTTCGGGTGCAGGAACATGTTATTCTTTTCTTACTTTGTCTCCTTTCTAGTTCAAATGTTTATAAAAATTCTTTGATCATGTAAAATATTGTTTTGTTTTTAACTTCAGAAGAAATCAAAACTTAAAATTAAGTTTTCCTTAAAACAAGCTAAATTGTCTGCCAGTGGGGGAGGTAAAATGATCTTGTTTTGACTTTGAAATGTAGATATTTGGACTTGAAACCAGACAAAAATCCTCAATTAAAAAAAAAAAACATTGTATAAATTCCATGTAAATACAGTGATTAACTGCAATTCTGTAGCTCCTGGTCAACTATAATTCGGACTCAACATTGCACACCCTGCGATGTTGCGAATGCAAACATTGCAATATCCATGTTAAAACGATATGTTGTGCAGGCCCAGTGTGCTTTTGCTTTACTCTTGTGTGTGATGGTGTTTTCAGGGCCCACCAGGATCCTTTGACTTCCTGTTACTCATGATGGCTGACATTCGTAACGACATCGCTGAGCTGCAGAGTAAAGTCTTCAGCAGACCGTTACATTCTTCATTTGAGGATTTCCCATCAGCCCCGGACAGCTGGAGAGACACACCGGAAAACCTGGACTTCGGATCCGGCGAAGACTACAAATCCCAGAGCCCTCCCAAGAGCAGCAGGAAGAGGAAATTACCTCGGAACTTAAAAAATCCCGATTGGCCGGTTTGAGACTGTCAGTAAACAATACAAGAACTGAAAGAACTGATGGTGTAAATATTACAGAATGACTGCTATTTAACTGTATACTCGCTGAGGAAAGAAGGCTGAATGTATTTCACTGTATGAAATTTCTATTTTTATAACATAAAAGATGTACATTTTTGTAATTTGGTCACTCTGGACGTGTCTTTTGTCTGCTATTTAACTAGTTTGCATTAGGGTTGTCATGATACTTGAATTCGATTCCAATCGATACTGAAGGTTTAAAACGTCAATTTCCTGCAAACATTTGAGCGCATTCTTAAACGCACTCTAAAAAATAACTCGAGGGGTCTGTACCACTACATAGTTTAATACATTATTGTAACTTAAAAAATCTAAAATGCTGATTAGATTAAAACTTTTAAAGTGCCAGAATCATTTTATTAAGTTTTCAAAACATAAAAATATTGAATTACAATTATTTAAATTACATCGATTTAAAAAATGTGGATTGTAATAAAGTTCACGGCCCTTTGGCCGCCGGGAAGAAGGAGGCGGACAACCGACGCAGTTTTGAAATATTTATTAATAACATGAAGCTGAAAGCAAAAGTAAAATATGTCCGGGCCCGGTCCTCTCTCGGCTTCCTCTGCCATCGTTCCTCCTTTAATATTAGATTGTACGAATTCATACAAATTAGCCACTAAATCAAAAAGTTACGAATTGCCGTGAGATTGCGTTGGAATAACTTCATTTATTTATAGTTAACTGGTGATCATGGAACCTGCAGCCAGGACAGACTAGTTTAAGATACATGAAAATATTTTTTTTTAAAGGTAAATTTTTAAGAACATTTTTGTTGAATAAAAAGCTATATTTTGCTTGTTTTTACACATCATTTAACATTTTTGGCAAGGAAATAACTCGTTTGGTGTGGCTAGAGAGAAAGTTGGTAAATCCTGTGGTGTTGAGCCCTAAAAAGTCATGTGAAATAAAACTAATTGCAATGCAACACTATGAAAAAAGGTCACAACACACACAAAAAAAGTATGTGGACAAAACACATAATTTTAATCAAGTAATATTAGGATGCCAAAATCAAATTTATGCATATAAATTTTGGCAAAATTGTGGCTAGTGAAAATACCAAGTGGCTAGTACATTGGAAAACTACTAGCCACAGTTGGTGTTGATCACAGCTGGTGATCAAAAAAGTTAACGTCAAGCCCTGCATGCAATGAAAACAAGCCATTTCTTAATATCAAAATAAGTCTAATGGGGTATATGCCGAAGCATGCTAATAGGACTTTTAATTTGCCATTAACCTGGGTTAAGCGCTTCCGGCGAATTGAATGGCAAAGCAAAATCCGGTGCGTTTTAAGTCTGATTTCTTTAAAAATCACCAATCTCCACCAGCTGAGTGATATCCGATTTAAAGTGGGTCTCAGATTGTACAAGAAGCACTGCATTAAATTACATTTCCCCCACCATATCTTTATTATATGAGCATTTATTTTACCCCATTATATTCAATGGAGCTTCTGCATTAGCCTGCCGATTCTGACGGGCGCGTGCGAGTTAACGGCTTTTTGTCTCGTTTTACACTTGAGCAACTAAATAAATGCTAAAATTTATTTAACTGAATGTATTTTAATAACATTACAACATCGATGCTGTATAAGAAACCGTATAAAATGGAAAAAAAGTTCACAATAACAGGTCACCGGAAGTGTATCAGCATGGGAACAGCACTAGCTCGGCATATACCCTATTTCTGTGAGTTTGCTCTCTAAGTCATACTTCACATCCAAGCCAAGAAATCAACATTATCAAAACAGGCACTCTTTAAAAACAGTAGGTTCATATAATGGCATATTATTATATATTTACATATTTTACATATACACCTATATATTTACAATGAGTGTACATGTTCATTTTGTGCGAATTTTGCTCAGCAGTTTTGTTTTTCCTCAATAATCCTCACCTAAAAAACATCTTGCTTTCTTTCTCAACTTATTTTTTCTCCTCAGAGTTCATGAAGTGGATCACAGCTATGGAACGTCATTACCATTTGCACTCATTTATCTGGGAGGACAACAAGATCACGCATAGCTGCTTCCGCACCTTCTGCCTATGTTCTGTTTTCTATAGGTGTTGACATGAGTAAGGAACTCTGAAGCAGGCTGTCTGTAAAGGCTTTGAGGCCCTTGTAAAACTGAAACAGGAGTGAGAATGAAAGCAATCTGAATACTGACCCCTGTGGGAAACATACGAGTATATTTCCCCGTTGTTGTCAAGTGTTAGGCTACAATTAGCATTATTAAGTAGGCCTAGGCTTCATTCATAAACTGGAGCTCTGAAGTTTCCTTTTTCTCACCGGCGCTTAATTCGACCATTTGAAGCTTGTAAATCAGCCCCAAACAAGCTTGACTGACCTCTTCCCCACATGTATTCCCACCATCATATACACTCTTGTGATCCTGACACTTTTTCCCTTCACATTTCATGGTTAAATTGTAGCGATCCCAGTGAGAGGCGCTCAGTAATGGCCCGTGAAGAGAAGCTCGTCTGAAGTAAACAGCCAAAAACCGCACTCACTTCACCCTGTGGGCCAGTTATACAGACTTCATCAAAACAGCGGTTTCCAGAGAGAAAGAAACAACCAGGCTGAGAGCGAAAGCAAAGACAATATTATCACTCGACCAAGTGAAACGGTTATTATGAACGTTTGGAAACTGGTGGTAAGGTTACATTTTATTAAAGGCTGACGTAGGGGAGGGATTAGAATTGTGTTTGTGTGGTTTATTTGAGCCTCTTCGTTAATTGTGAATGAAAATAGATCAGTTTTACACTGTTTAATATGCAGAGCTAGTGTTTTTCAGCCAATGCTTCTGGTGAAAGATTTATGTGATTTTTCGATTTCATATGGTTCCTTTTACAGCATCAATGTTGTATTGTAATTACAATACATTAGACTTAAGCATTCAGTTGGTTATTAAAGCGAAAAAACAGACGAAAGACTGTTTAAACACAGGTGCCGTCATTAGCAGCAGTGCAAAAACTCTATTGAAAATACGGGGTAAAATTAATGTCCATATTTTAAAGACATATATAATAAACAAATATAATTTAATGCAGTGGTGTAATAATCGTGATTTTTTTTAAAGGAATCAGATCTTAAATGCAGCAATTTCACACGTTGTGATATTCGCACTTCTAAACTGAGCATGAACCAACTTTATATCCCCTTTTTTCTCTTTCCTTGAGCGGAAAAGGACGCTTCTGAGCTTTTATTTCGGGAGTAAGAAGGCAAATCCTTGGCTGTGAGGGAATAATGTTGGCCTCTGTGCGAACATGGGGCGAAAGAAGCAGAACTTGAATCACGAGAAAGTGGACAAGCCTCCTGCGCACCGCATTTTCAGAAACTTAAACCAACTACGTTTCACTATTGAGGATTTGATTTGTTAGTATTTCAAGCTCATCTGAACCTAAATTGGTGTTAATTTAATGTAGCGTAAGCCGTTTTTTGCAAGGTAATTTCAGCTAAAGGCCATGATGATTCCTCGCGCCGCGGCTTCATATATGCAGAAATATGCGAAACGACTTTTATTCCGGTGAACTGTATGCAGTTACAAAATCGGCTCGTTTAAGTCGTTTAGGTCTTTTTTCTTTAAAAATCAGCAATCCCACTGGCTGAGTGATATCCGATATAAAGCGGGTCTCAGATTGTCCAAGATTGTACAGATTGTTTTAAAATATGAGCATTTATTTTACCCCAGTATATTCAATGGAACTTCCAACACAATCTCATGGCAATTCGTAACTTTTTCATTTAGTGGGTAATTCGTACAAATTTGTACGATCTAATTCGTACATTTTAGTATGATTTGCGTATCCCCCAATGACAGCTGGGTTTAGGGGTGGGGTTAGGTGCCACGCCTCCTTTTTAAAATCGTACATTTTCTTACGACTGAACTCGTACGAATTTGTACGAATTAGCCACTAAACTGCAAAAATGTAAAATACTTACATTTTCTCATGAGATCAGGCTGGAACTTCTGCACTAGCCTGCTAATCCTGACGGGTGCGTGTGTGTAAACGGCTTTTTATCTCATTTTATGCTTTAGCAACTAAATGAATGCTGAAGTCTAGTTAACTGATTGTATTTTAATTACATTACAACACTGATGCTGTAAAAGGAAGCGTATAAAATGGATAAAAGTCACGTTAACCGTTCACCGGAAGTTTATCAGTATGGCAGGAAACATAGCTCTGAGGCCTGGCTGGCTGACTGAAATTAAAAATCTGTGTGCATATATCTGCACAGCTTATTAGAGAGAAAGTCATTGAGTTTCACACATTATTTTCTCCTAGCAAATGACCAAAAATGATATAAATAAAAAATGGCCTATTGACTTCTGTCATTTAAATTGTAAATTCAATCATTGTGCTAAATAATTAGGCTACTTTTTAACAAACGTGTAGTAGGCCAACATTTTATTTTATTAATGGTACATTCATTAGCGATGCAAAATCCAGCAACGTCATTGGTCAGAATTAACCACGAGATGAAGATGGCCACAATATTTTATTTGATGCCATTTTCTTCCTGTAAATTTAATCATAGGGGGTAGGGACACTATTCATACATACATACATACACACAGATTTTTTCAGCATGTTTCAACACTCTATCCTGCCTAGTTATTTGGTAAAATATTATTTACTGTATTATTACTTCCGCCACAGCAAAACTTTCCGCCAACTTATCCAGCATGTTTTTACGCAGCGGATGCCCTCCCAGCAGCAACCCATCTCTGGGAAACATCCACACACACTCGGGGAGAACATGCAAACTCCACACAGAAATGCCAACTGACCCAGCCGAGGCTCGAACCAGCAACCTTCTTCCTGTAACTCTCTCGCTACCCACTGCACCACTGTGCTGCCCGCTAGATTAGATAGTTAACGAAATACAAGTTAACGAAAATGACTTCATTATATTATTATTTTATTATATTATTATATTATTTATTTCATTTCCCATTAATTGTTTTTATTACCCCACCCCAACCCTCAACCTAACCGTCAGTAGTTGTACCGAGTATTATTTATGTGATTTATTTAATTACCCAATAAATTGCATTTTTAACATCTACTTCCAACCCTTAACCCAACCGTCACAGTACTGTAAAATATGAATTATTGTTATACAGTTTCATAAAAATGATGCAATACTGATGTGCATATCCGCAGCTGTATCCTATCTAGACTTTAGGCTACCCCTGTTTTGTAACTTTACACTATGTCGTTGTGTGTATATTAACCCACCAGGTGGCAGTAGTGCTGTGTTATTATCTATAATGCCGTGCCGCAGGTGTGAGGTGGTTTTCTCCCACAAGATGGCAGCAACAACCCAGAAACTCCAGACTTCGTCCCGTCGTGAGTTGAAACAACAAAAAATATGACACCCTAAGCGATGATACTAATGTTTTTGACACCGTGTAAAATTATCACTTCATTCAAAGTCTGCACAGGTCAGTGAGAGTCGTTATTCTCTTCTGTCTTAATTTCCCGCCTCATAACGAGATAAATAACCAGATGAATTGCATTATATTCTCACAATGCCTTTTGTAACGTTAGTTAAACCCTTCACTCACTCGATTAAATGTCATAAATGTGAAATAGGCAACATGAATTAGTCTTTTGTACCTTTCCAAACGCATTCAGTCAGGCTGGAAGCTAATTGTTTTCGTCTATTTTGTTTTAGACTAATTTAGCTCCTAAAATAAGATAAGTTCGTTAGCTACATTGCTTATTATTGTGTATTTATTTGACATTTCGTTGCTGATGATGTGGTCGGTAGTACATTGTTTATACTTAAAAAAAAAAAAAAAATATATATATATATATATATATATATATATATATATATATATATATATATATATATATATATAAAATGTCAAATGTGTTCATATGGGTTTAAATAATATAAAAAAATGCCACTCTTAAGCCAAATAAACATCTAAACAGTTTTTAAAATAGAGTATACTTTGACATTTCAGGGTTGCTGGTAAGCTTGAATTGAGGTATAGCCGTTTACAATTGGGTTACTTGGCAGAGGGAAGCTCATTCAGGACTGCCTTGGCTTGCGTTCCATATGGCACAATCCCCAAAAAATCAATCCATGTTCAGATCTGGTCCCAATTATCTCGGCTCAAAAGCCTGACACCCTTTCCATGTCTCTCTTTTGAGAGGTTTTTGCGCCCCAATTCCCCTCACTGTAATTAAAAGCTGTCCCTGTTTAGATCTATTTCCACTGAAGTCATCGTTCCGGCAGCATCTGAAAACCAGACTGAGGAGCTTTGCTGGTCTTAGCTGGTTTAAACAGGTCTAACTGATAAACTGAATTAAACACTACAAATGAATTACAGTGTCAATGAAGATTACTGGAAAATGCACACATGTAGGCTAAACATGAATGTTCATAATTGTTTATTTTTCATTATTTCTGAAAGTGGATTTCTGTAATTGGTTACAAGAAAAGGCTATTGAACACTTTCACCACCATTATTCCTGGATTATGGATTTTTTATGGAAGACTCGGATTCATAGAACTGGATTGAAGAGGCATTATGTGTTATATGCCAATAATAAGAATGTTTGTAGAAGTTGAAAACATGAAAATACCCTTTAAAATTCATATTTTTAGTACTGATTTGGTAAACTCGAACAAGTATTTTAAAAAAAAAATAGTATTTTTTCAAAGTGAGCTTTAAATTCTTTAAAATAAGTTAAATCTTTGTAAACTATAAACATATGTACTATGTATAAGTTATTTTTAAAATGTGGACAATACATTATAGATTTTACAAAAAAAATGAATCATACTCTTATTTTTTAATTCATAGAGATGTGGCCGGGTAGGGGGCTCTACAAGACAATGTGCCCAGATTCTTAATCTGTGCCTGTGGATTAATATTCAATTTTTAAAGTATATAAATATATTATTATATATGAAGAGTTTAGATGCAAACACCTCTAAAAGCCATCTGATAATTGCTTCTAAAATTTGCATTTTTCACCAACTTCTGTGTGTAGGCTCAGTAATTTCACTTTCATAATGACAAATAAGTTCTTTACATTGCCTTTAAAGTGAAATAACTGAACATAAACATAAGCGGCTGACAAAAATGCTCATTTTATGAGAACATTTCACATGACATTTAAAGGCTTTTGCATCTACTCTTCATATGTCTTTATATTAGGGCTGTCAATCGATTTAAAAATTAACTTATTAATCACACTTTTTTTAGTAATTAATCACAATTAATCGCGAAAAGCCATAATTATTACAGAAATAAAAACACAGGCATGTAAGTGCCATTTGAAATTCAAAACAATCAATGCCAATAACAAACAAAAATGATTTCCATGTTGGATTCTAAGTGGACTACAAAAAAAATCAAAATACAGGCATTCAAATATGGAAAATGGAAAATTATAATGATAAAGTATTGAATACAAACAATTGTACTCATTGTAAAGTTGTATCGCTGTGAGTTGAGAACATTAATTATAAAGTAGAAACAGTTTAGTTAGACCTCCTTTACATTCAGCCAGTTGCTAAGACAGTCCAGTCTATTGACATTATCGGGGGCCAATGTGGCCCTTTTTTAATTGATGTGACCTGAGAGTGAGAACAGTCTCTCACAAGCAGAATCGCTGGATCAGAATATGATTTTCTGTGCCTAATTTTGGTGCAACTGGTGCTGTAAAAAGGATGCAAGAAGCACTAAGGGGTACATCAAAGGCACGCACAAAAGACTATAGACTTCTTACAGGGACTTTAGTCACACCATCTCTAAACATTTAATTCTAAACAGTTTTGAGGGATACAGACACTGTCAGCGATGTTAGGCATTTGGTCTTGTTGCTAGAAAACGCATACATACACACACACACACAAACTCACACACACACAACGCGCACAGTACAGTGCAGACTCCCTTTAGATCAACCCTTTAGATAACATCAACACGCACGATCGCGTTTATCAAATTTGCTAAAACTAAGCGTTCCAAGGCATGGCTGTTTTTTTACAAGCAAGGATTCTGACACAGCAACGAGAAGCAGACGCTTTACAAAAGTTGCGTGTAAAGGGGGAAACACGTCAAACTTATTGAAACATTTAAGGGCGCATAGAATCAACTTAAAGGCAGAGGAATGGGCTGTCTTTGACAGCTTGCGACATCATTTGGCACTTTCACGGAGTACATTTACATGGACACCAATCCTCCGCTTGTATGATTAAGATAATACTCTGGTTAAGAGTCTACCATGTAAGCAGCGATTTTTAATTACCTTAAAGGACCACCTGAGTCACGAAACGCAGAGGTTTTTCTTTCCGTTCGCCATGCGGTATCAAATTCCATTAAAACAACACTCTTCCATTAGTACTTACTTCATATTTTCATCCAATAATTGTCACGGGGCATGAACAATATGTTGCTGAACAAAAGGGAACTGCTGAACTGCACTTACAGTCTAAAAATTAAAAATGAAACACCTGAAATTGCATAAAACTCTGGAGGAAACGCTGGATAGTCTGGTAATGTGACGTCAATTGTTTTATACTGCAACTTTCCTTCAAAAAGCACTTCCTTGGTCTTATCCATATTTCTTTGCACATTAAACGCACGTTAGCCACAACAGGAAATAAAAAACTGCAACTGCGTTAATTGCATTAATCTTTTTTAACGCGTTAAATATTTCAAATTAAACGCATGCAACCCGCTAATTTTGACAGCTATACTAAACTTATGTGTCAAAGGTCATGTTACTTTACTTTAGTATGTTACTTTACCTGATTTTTAATAAATTAATCAGGTTTCAACTACATGTTTTATACAAAGTTTAACCTAATATTTTAGTTAGTTTTGTTGATGTAAGTTGCGATGACTAAAATTTCATTTGATTCAAGTAAAAAAAAAAATGTACAGTGTACTTTATACATTCCAAACAACCTAATAGTTGTTTTGAGCTAATAGAAATCTATTTTAGGAAAATATGCATGTATTTAATCGGATTTTTCACTCAAAACCATTAAGATAGACCACTTTTGACAAAAAAAGCTAAAAATACTATCAAATAAAAATATAGCTTAAAGGGGCTAATAATTTTGACCTTAAAATGGTTATTAAAAAATTAAAAACTTCTTTTACTCAAGCTGAAATAAAACAAATAAGACTTTCTCCTGAAGAAAAAATATTATCAGACATACTGTGAAAATTTCCTGGCTCTGTTAAACATCATTTGGGAAATATAAAAAACAAATGATGAATAAAATAATGAAGATTAAACAGTGTTATTTAATCTATATTAAATTATTAAATTTAAATACCTGAATAGTTTTAGTCTCCCTGAAAAACCATAATGCATTTATTACGTTTGTAATTTTGCTTTACTGTATTCATTGTTTCTTGTGATTAATTTATTACATTTTATGCAGATGCGCTCCACTATAAAATCGTCCTATTATCAAACAAAACTATACCGAAATTAATCATTCTTTTCAAATAGAGCTATTCATTTCATCTGTTAAAATTATACTCAAAATCGCATTATGTATCGCAGAAAAAAAAAATATCACACTGTCTCCACCGCTGAGACTGCAGTTCAGCACAAGACTTTTGGCCAGCGGAGAAATTAAAATAATCGTGCCCAACTAAGTCCCGTTTCACTCAAGGTTTTTTTCTTCACTCTCCTATCAGTGAAGGTTTTTTTCCCTCTCCGCTGTCGCCTCTGGCTTGCATGGTTCAGGATTGGTAGAGCTACGCATCGATGAATTTGCTCTTCAGTGTTTGTACTCTCAGTAATGACTTAAAACCACACTGAACTGAGCTAAACTGAACTGAACTTAAACACTAAAAACTGAACTACCCTGATCCAGTTACTATGACCATTTATGTGAAGCTGCTTTGACACAATCTACATTGTAAAAGCGCTATACAAATAAAGCTGAATTGAATTGAATTGTCTGTTTTTTCCAATATTGTGCAGTCACAAGACATTTAAAGTCCAGAAAAGGAGCTAAAAAGCAGTCAAAATATTTCATTCCTTTTCCCCCACAGTCTAAACACATGTGGTCAGATAGATAGATCAAATAAATGAACATCATCGTGATAAGAGTATATGCAATAAACATATCTCAGAGAAATGCAATTCACTGAAATCAATTTGTTGTGCCAAGCATTTGTGTGCTGCATTTTTACATTCACAAGTTATTCTCTGTTTCCCAGTACTGGATTGTGGCTGGAGGGGCATCCGCTGCGTAAAACATATGCTGGAATAGTTGGCGGTTCATTCTGCTGTGGCGACCACTGATAAATTAGGAACTAGCCCGAAGGAAAATGAATGAATGAAAGTTATTTCATTATTCAAAACATGATGTCAACAAGTTAATTTCGGCCTTTGACATTTAACACCGCCACCATTATTATTATAAACCCAAACTGAAAAGGTGCATGAAACAAATAAACAAGAAGGTCTTAAGAGGAGAACCAAAATGGGCGGGGAAGAGGTAAACAGGACATCATTCAGCCAACAATATTCCCCCTCCGAAATCCCATCTGGAAGTAATTAATGGACAGTGTACAAGAGCCAGCCTTAAAAGATTTCAAATATTTGCTGAAGTGCCCCCTTGTTCCTAATTATATCTCACTGGCTGCTTCCCTCATTATTTAGAACTGCCCACTACGAGGGAAAAAACACAAGTGAAAGTGAATGCGGTCCCCCCCCACCACCCACCACCCGGGCCCCATTCAAACAGCATCAAGCTAATGCTTAATGGCAGATCCTGAATGAGTCACTGTGCTGGAATAAAAGTCATTAATGAGGTAATTTTATTAACGGCGCTTGCTCGGATCGGACCAGCGACAGGAGGGAAAAACTCGGAACGACGGAGGAAATTAGGGTTTCACTCTGCACTAATTAATGCCTTTAAGAGATTAAATGCAAGCACCAAATTAACTGCCCCAGAAAACCTTCATTGAAGGGAAGAAATACATTGTTGCCCTCCCATGTAATTACAGGACAGTGCAAATTCAATTTTAATGAGGCGAAAGCCACTCCTTCAGCTCATTTTTTTTTCTCTCTTTCTCTCTTTTCCCCCCTCTCTTCACTCTGCAGAAAGAAAGTGAGTGCTAGTGAAAGCTTGCTCTTGTTGGGCCCTGAGTTAAAGGAAGCACCGGGAGGACAAAGGCCGATTGTGTGCAAGCCGAACGCTTTAGAAGCCGTAAACAGGTACGGGGACTGAATAGCCCTCCTTCTGAGACTCCTGGGAGGCCTGGCTTCCCATCTCCACAACACTGCAGGGCTCTTGCAGAGGTAGAAACAAGGTGAGGAAAGGAAAGCTCTCCTTCAGTTATCTTTATACAGGTTTTGTCTCTTCTAATTGGAGCTGATGGGCGACTAATTGGTAGCTCTTTCACAAAGCGCGCTACTTAAGGCACGGCAGGCCTAGGGAGACAGCATGAGCAGAGTTAATGAGAGGTTTTACACAAATAAAGGTCTTAAACTAGGCTCTCCATCTCAGCGAGGGGGGCCACTGAGGAAAGTTGAGGATATCCTTTTGTCGTAAATTTCTTCTTCTTCTTTTTTTTTTCATTCTTCCGTGCAGGTATCTGAAAAGGGGGGACATTGAAAGGTGGAGGGGATGGCGAGCACTTGTGGGGATAAAGGAATCCTTTGGATATTGTTTGGAAGCTTTCGTTTTCGTGTGTCGGTAAATAAGAGCGGGCCACGGCCTCTCCGGTGAATGTGCTTTAGTCTGGACTGATAATGAGAGAGCACTCCATGCGCACACACACATATACACACATGCAGTGTTGAGCCACTTTAAGGTAATGTTTGAGTGCTCGAAACACCACACACATGCACGCACAAAGGGCATTATTTCTTTATGTGGACACACACTCTCCAACACACTCGCTTATGAAGTAGGTGCCACAAGATGGAGAAGAACTATGTGCTAACACTTCATTTAATTGGGATGTATTTTTAAATACTTTTTTACTTGGGTTCCTTTTATTAATAGTTCTTACGTTTTTTCATTGTGTCTCTTATTTAAATGCGTGTGTATTATATCGTTTTTATTTAAATGATTGTATTTTAATATCTGTTTAGCTTTATTAAAATACTTTTTGTACACTGTAAAACCTAACAGTGAAAATTGCTAAAAGATTAACTGATAATTTTTAAAGAGTTATGGTAACTTATAAACTATTTATATCAGGCAGAACTCAAACTGAATGAGTTATCAATTAATTAATTCTAGTTTTTGTGTTAATCTAATGCTAGAAGCAAAACCAAACCATTTGATTAGCTAAAGTATATAGTTTTTGGACTCATTCTCTCTGAATTTATTCTACAAATTGAACTCATATCGGCTTGATAACTGAACGTAAAATGTTTGAATAACTAATAGCAGGGTTCATACGGTCATGGAAAACTTGGAAAAGTCATGGAATTTTGACTTGGCATTTTCCAGGCCTGGGAAAGTTTTGGAAAAACAGAAAAACCCACAGGGTTTTGGAAAAGTCATGGAAATTTACATTTACATAAGTCATTTAGCAGACGTTTTTGTCCAAAACGACTTAAGCTGCAGTCAGAGTGGAACTTGTGCTTGCGAAATTCTGTCGTACGGCACTGCAAAAAACAGGTGGTATTAAACAATATGATTACACGTTAATAAAAGTAAGCGATTGCCCTATATTGTCAATTTCTTATTTTAAATTATCTTCTATTGGTCTTACGCAATCACCTGATGTCATTTTGCAGGTAAGAATTCAACAAGCTTGTGAAAGCAGTGAAATGCAAAATGTGTCGCACATGCTTGAGTTTCTGGTCTGCCGTATTCGTATGCCAATTAATGGAAGTCTATGGAGTGAAAAGTGCAGTGTGATCGCGGCTTTACAATAGAAGTAGTTTTACCTACTAGTTAAACTAACTATTAACATTACCTAAAACTAGTTTCACAAATATTTGTATACTGGAATAGTGGTTATACTAGGGGTGTTCAAACTTGATGCTGGAGGGCCGGTGTCTTGCAGAT
This sequence comes from Danio rerio, assembly GCF_052040795.2. Taxonomy (NCBI): domain Eukaryota; kingdom Metazoa; phylum Chordata; class Actinopteri; order Cypriniformes; family Danionidae; genus Danio; species Danio rerio. Next base: position 11,869,041 of record NC_141041.1, read on the forward strand.
TTTAGCTCCAACTTTCTTCAACACACCTGCAAGGTTGTTTCTAGAAAGCCTAGTAAGAGCTTGATTAGCTAGCCCAGGTGTGTCTGATTGGGGATGGAACTAAACTTTGCAGGACACCGGCCCTCCAGGACCGAGTTTGGACATAGACGTTTTGACTTCTTTTCTTGGCCAAAAACATGGTGTTACATTATTAGTGCTGTGTAAGCATTATCTATTTTACATGGATATAAAAATAAATTGAAACTAAAGATATTGTTGTGTGTTTTATGATATGCTGTAACAAATTTAAATGTTCATTGTTTTTCTTATGATTTACCACATATACATAGACATTACATGAAACATTAGGTCATGAAAATTGACTTGAAAGTCTTGGAATTTTTGTAGTTAAAATATGTATGAACCCTTTAATAGGAGGCGGTTCATTCCACTGTGGCGACCCCAGATTAATAATGGAACCAAGCCAAAAAGAAAATAAATGAATGAATGTTATAGGAACGCTCCGATCAGGATTTTTTCAGCTGATAGTGAGTACCGATTCCTTGTCATGGTGATCGGCTGATACCAAGTACCGATTTTGATGCTTAAGCTTTATAATGCATTAAGCACAATTGTGACACTTAAGTAAATATCTCTCCTTACCCAAGAGAATAAATGTAGGATGGTCCATAAAATCCCTTAAACATGTCTCTTATAACTGTTTTGTGTAGACATGTCATGGTCAGAAGGAGCTTCACAGAAAATAATAGATAAAATAGTCAAAAATACAGAACTTTTAGTTTTTATCCATGTAAAAAGGCCTAAATGCATGCAAGGCCATTCCAATATTTAGCTCTCCAACTAGCACGTTTGTGACCACAGCTCCTATGCTCTGGACAGCCTCACAGCAGCTCGATGAGAGAGACAGGGATGTGTACTCGAGATATCCTTACTGTGCTATTTATCCAACCTAACAAATGTAAAGCTTAGAACATCATCGTGCCTCTCGCTATCTGTTCTCTTGCTAATTCACTCTTGTCTCCATGATTTTTATATCTAATTTAAAACACCTGCGATCGGGTCATGAGATTGGACAGATTGTCGAGTACAGACCGAGTCATAAAATGTGATTATCGGCCGATATCGATCTCCAGCCATATTGCGCTGCCCACTGCGCCACCGTGCTGTCCTTACTACATATTTTGACATTGAAATGTATTACTTATTGGTGTTTTGAAGTTAATTCATTAGTTGTGTATTGTGCTTATATTTTTATACTGTTTACCATTGCTACTATTATTATTATTTTATTTATTTTATATAATTTTTTTAATATGATATATTTTTCATATGTTTACCCAGTTGTTTTGATTATTTTTCAAAACAAATCCTATATTATTTATATAATAATAATAATAATAATAATTATTATTATTATTATTATTACTACACAAATTTTCAATTATTTCTTTTATTTTTATTATTTTTATTATCATAAATTATTACATATAAAGAATTGAATGTATATTCTATTTTTGAAATTCATTTATTTGTAGTTCTATTTAGATTTATTTATCATCATTATTATTATATTTATTTATTATTTTTGTCCAACAGTGTCCTTTTTGTTGTTATTATTATTATTATTATTATTATTATTATTATTATTATTATTATTATTATTATTATCATCATTATTATTATCATCATTAATAAATAATTTGTACTGTTTTGTAATCGTATGAAATGTTTTGTTTTTTTTCCCACCGGTTTTAAGTTAATTTAATTCTAATTTAACTCTAAATAATTAATTTCATTAAACAAGTGGCTTAAAAGTAAAGTTTTTTTTTTTTGTTAGATATTTTTAGTTTTAAAGTTAAGTTTTAAAGTAAAATAGGTATTGGTAGCCACTGTTTGCCATTATTATTATTATGATTATAATTATTATTAAATATTTTTCAGTGTTATTATACGTTTGATTTATTGACTATAGAAAGGCCTATTAAAACAAAACATGCTCTTTAATTAACTTTTTCTGAATCATCCATTCGCTTCAGCCTCTTTGCAAATGACTCTTATTTTAGACAACCAAAACTGTAGCCCGTCCGGATTTGCTCTCCAAAAATAACAGTTGTGTGTCTGCATAATTAGCTGGCCAAATATTTGTGCTGACTAATTTGTCGAGTTATTCTCCTGCAGCGTAATCCATTAGCTCCCATCAGGTGCCTTTGTCTCGGCTCCAAATGAGACATTTGCATTTCCTTTGTGATTGAAATGGTGCGTTTCCTCCAAACTGTGAGAATTAACTTTCCTAATGAACTTCAGCACAAAAGAGAAGGGACCTCAATTACAAACTCTCTCTCTTCGGGCTAAACTAATGACATGAACAAGAGAGACACTTGTCACGATGAGCCGCCTGTGATGCTGATGAATTACTCACAAACTGAGAGCAATGCAAGGCAAGGCACGACATTTGCTTCTGTCAGAGGATAATATGCGCAGTTTGGGAAATTCTGCATGACATTTTCAGGCAAGAGATGAGTCAGAAAGTGTATAGTTGACATAAGAACAGCATGATCTTTTTAGTATCAGCTTTAATAAACGCTTAATTTTCCAAAAATTATGTAATCTTCATTGTTTAAAATTAGAATTGTATTGATATAGTAAATTTATGTAATATCAAACTGAGTGTTAAGATACTATTTACTTTTATTATCACTGCTTTATAAAGTTTAGAGTTCAAATTTCTAAGCATGAATGAATACACTCTACAAAATATTTATGATTCACAGTTTTTAATCTGTTCATATACGGTTGTAAATTGTATGGGATGTTGATCTCTGCACTGTCGACTTTGGATGATGAAAATTCATCTGTGCATTTATTCAAAGTGACTATTACTAACGTTTTAGCGGTTTAAAATAATATATTGTATAATAAATAATATATAGACTATCAAGTCTGTAAAAAAGACTAAAAAAGTTATTATTTATGGTTTGTATGTTGTAATTTGCAACACCAAACCAAACAATATATCACATCAAAGTATTCAAAATGTCAATAAAAGTTACTTTTTCAAACTTTTCAACATGGAAAGCTGTTGCAGGAAAGATCAAGGTCCCACAATGCAATAAAAACATAAATAATAATAAAAAACATGAATAACAAAATACAGAAATATGCAGAGATATTAGGGATTTTTTATGTATATTGTTCGATACTGTGCCATCATTAGTATTTTTTCAGTATTATCTTTGACTCTTTACACTTTTTAAAATAATTTAATAGGGTTTGGTGTTTATTTAATAGCCCTGTAAAATGCTTTTAAAGTTCAAACACATTTGAATAAATATGTCAAATGTGTATTATTAGATACTGTTTGCCATTAATAATCATTTGACAGACTTTTGCATTGATTTAGTGTTTTGATGTTCATCTAATTGTCCTGTAAACTACTTGTAAAGTTCAAACACATTTGAATAAATGTGTAAAATGTATATTATTAGATACGGTTTTCCATTAATAATCATTTCATATATTGCTTACACTATTTTTAATCACATATCAGGGTTTGGGTGTTTATTTAATAGTCCTGTAAAATGCTTTTAAAGTTCAAACACATTTGAATAAATATGTTAAATGTATATTATAAGATATTGTTTGTCATTAATAATAATTTTATATATTTTTACGCTATTTTTTTAATAACATATCAGGGTTTGGTGTTCATTTAATAGCCCTGTGAAGTGCTTATATATATTGTTTACACTATTTTTAATCACATATCAGGGTTTTGGTGTTTATTTAATAGCCCTATAAAGTGCTTTTAAAGTTCAAACACATTTGAATAAATATGTCAAGTGTATATTATTAAATACTGTTTGCCATTAATAATCATTTTATATATTGTTTACATTATTTTTAATCACATATCAAGGTTTTGGTGTTTATTTAATAGCCCTGTAAAATGCTTTTAAAGTTCAAACACATTTGAATAAATATATCAATTGTGTATTATTAGATACTGTTTGCCATTAATAATCATTTGACAGACTTTTACATTGATTTAATCACTTACTAGTGTTTTGTGGTTCATTTAATTGTCCTGTAAACTACTTGTAAAGTTCAAACAAGATACTGTTTGCCATATTAATAATCATTTTACATATTTTTACACTATTTTTAATCAGTGGTTTTCTAATACTTTTGGTTTTCATTTAATATTCCTGTAAAATGCTTTTGAAGTTCAAACACATGATCAAATATGTCAAATGTGCATTATTACTTTTTGCCATTAATAATATTTTGTACACTATTTTAATCACTTATTTGTGTTTTGATGTTCATTTAAAAGTGCTGTAATGTGCCTTTAGTTTAAATAATAATTTAGTAAAATGTACATTGTTAGTTTTTGTTATTAATAATAAGTGTACATACTTTTAACACTATTTTACTATTTCTGTCTTTATGAATAAACAAGTACATTTTACATCAAAATATATTGTTTATTACTATTATTATTAAATATTACATACTTTGGTCAATCAGTGTTAAATCATAATAAAGGTTTTTTTTTTTTTTTTTTACAATTTTTGTAATCATGTATCATTTTATTTTATTTTTTCCCTCTATTTTTAAATTCATTTTATTTCTCAATAGTGGCTTTAAAGATCAAATCTGAACAAAATGTTAAATTGCATATTGGTAGACATCTTGTAAAGTGCTAAATTGTTGGAAATACTTTTTTTTCTGCAAAAATTTATGCTTCTCAAAAAAATGTAGATTTAAGGAAATCAAAATGTACAATGATTATTTTGCTAGTGCACATTGTAAGGCTTAAGGTGAACAATTGATCCATTCAAGTTAATTCAATAAAAAGACGTTTTAGTAATCATTAATCAATCCTTTACTGATGATGCCAGTTTGACGACTTGGGCAATGCTTAGCCACACCCCTCTAACCATTAGTTTGCTGTGAGTAAAAGATAATAGGATGAACGCAAAAATAAAACCCTGCCCACTGCTCAGTATTCAATTCCAGTTGGAGATCATCCTATTAAAATAAAAGTCAAGAGCAAATTTGTGTCCATGGACTTCAATGATCAGTATGCTCAAACTGATATAGAGGTTAAGGTGTTAGTTGCCAGGGAATTGCTATTTGGTTGCACAATAATGTTAAAGTCTGCATGGACCAGAAGTTGCTGAGATTTTTATTTTAGTATGTTGATGTGCTTCCAACTGAAATTGAATATTGAGTAGGGGGCGGGGCTTTCTTTATGTGCGTCATTCCCTGGTAGCAAACTAACAGAGTGGCATAGTTAAGAACATTGTGGTTGAAGATTATCAAAACAAAAAAATTAATAAACAAATTCAATGGATTTACTAGCATGAATTCATTGTTCACTTTAAGAATAACAATGTGAGCTAGCAAAATAAACATTGCAATTTGACAATTTCACATGGGACTTTAAGTCAAGATACACTGTAAACAATGTACTGTAAAATTTGCAGTAACTTACTAGCAATTTTGTTTGCCAGTAAGATTGTAAATTTACTAGCACTCTTTAAATTAGCAATTACAGTTTACTGTAAAATTTACAGTAACTTACTGGGAATTTTGGTAGCCAGTAAGACTAAATTTACTAGCACACTATAATTTAACTATTACAATTTACTGTAAAATGTACAGCAACTTAATGGCAAAGTTGTTAGCCTGTATAACTGTAAATTTACAAGCACAATGTATATTAACACATACACGTTATTTACTCTTAAATTTACAATAACTTACTGGCCATTTTGGTTGCAGGTAAGACAAACTTTTCAAGTGCACTGTAAATTAACAATTACAATTTGCTGTAAAATTTACAGTAACTTACTGGCAAATTTGGTCGCCAGTAAGACTGTAAATTTACAAGCACACTGTATATTAACAATTTCAATTACTGTAAAATGTACAGTAACTCACTGGCAAATTTGGTAGCCAGTGAGACTAAATTTACAAGCACAATGTAAATTAACAATTACAATTTACTGTAAATTTTAGAGTAACTTACTGGCAATTTTGGTTACAGGTAGGCCCACACGGAATCTGCGCGCACAGAATTTCGCAAATTTTCTGCAAATTTTCCGCAGAATTCTGCAGATTTTTAGCCCATCATTAATTATTTTTATTTACTTGAGTAAATGTGTAAATCTAAATTTATTTAGTTTTTAATTAATTACAGCAATATTATTGACTAATATAAAAATGTTCATCTGATTTATGTACAACACAGTTTGTTAAGTAATATTTTCTGTCTTTTAGTAGAGATATTATATGAGAGACTTGTTTTGTTTACCAAATGAAAAAAGTTAAATCTAATTGGATTTGCATTTTAAACATTAAATAAAAGTTAAAAAGGTATTACTTTTTATTTCATATATTAAGTTTATAGTTCCAAAATAATTTCACAGAAATCCACAGATTTTTCCCAAAATTCTTCGCAGAAATAGCAAAAAAGTCCGCAGATTCCGTCTGGCCCTGGTTACAGGTAAGACTGTAAATTTTCAATTACACTGTTAACAGTTACAATTTATTGTAAAATTTACAGTAACTTATTGGCAAAGTTGTTTGCCAGTAAGACTGTAAATTTACAGGCACACTGTATTTTTAACAATTACAATTTAATGTAAAATGTACAGTAAGTCACTGGCAATTTTGGTTGCAGGTAAGACTGTAAATTTTCAAGTACACTGCAAACCAAAATTGCCGGTAAGTTGCTGTAAACTTTACAGTAATTTTACAGTGTAAAGAAACCTGTTTTGTTTACATTCTTCTGCTAATCCCACAAAAAAGATATTTGAGGAATGTTGCAGCTGTTCTGACCCTTTTTAATCACTTTTCAGAGGTCAAACTAAGTTATAAACAGATTTACTGTACAGTAAACAGTAAAAACTACCTGTTTTTAAAAACTTTCTGAAATTGCATCTTTGCAAGCTTTTTAAATGTTAAAGGGTTTGTTTTTATGTTTTATTTATTATTTATGTGCTGTATGATTTGTTATTTTATTTAGTATTGATTGTATTTAGCACTTTGGGCAACGCTAAGTTGTAAAAAGGTGTTATATAAATAAACTAATTGCAACTCCAATAAAAGCAGTTTTAGCATAAAGATAACAGCAGAAAGAAACTAAATCTAAAGTTCAATAACTCTGCTCTGCTCCAACTAGAAGTTTCAGAATATTGAAAACTGCTATCCATTGAGTTCCACAGTGGTTTTGGCTCCACTGTGGATCCCAGAGGACATCCATATTGAGGAAGCCGCTCATCTGTCAGGGCGAGCTGATGTTCCCTTTCGAGTGAGGTCATCCCCTCATTAGCCCTGAGTGATTAGCATAGAAAGTGAATGGCAGCGGATTATAGCGTGTCCTGCTGAGGGTTTGAGACTCGCTCCATTGGCTCTGATCTCCTCCACATGGTGAGCTCTGACCTGAGGCCTGAGGGCTGATCCTCGCTCAACTACCTGCTAAAGGTCATGCCAAAATCACTGATCGCACTCATTAAGACCTTTTTACACCTTAATTACAGGTTCAGTATAGCAGGACCAGGGGCTTTTGTTCTGGCAGACGAGGCGTGTGTTTGCTGGGAGGGAATCTGTGTTTTTATTGTGAGAATGACAGCATCTTATTTCCTCGTCCTGATGAATGCTTTGATATTTAGTACTGTTCATTTTTTCCTCTCCAGTTATGGTAAATTATACATTTAGATATTAGTTGATGTACATTAGTTAAACCTGTTTAGACACAAACACACACATACACACACACACATACACACAGTACATTTACCATCTATGATTCATTATAATATAAAATGCAAAAAGTTAAAAAACAGCAAAATAATTTTTAAATACTGGACAATTGTGTAAATGTTGGTAACCAGTAAATATTATATGTTATATGTGTACTTCTAAATCTAAATGTGTGTATATGAGTCACTAATATGTCAAATATACATTATAGTCTATATACACACTATACCGGTCAAAAGTTTGGGGTCAGTAGATTTTTGAAATGTTATAAAATAAGCTTCCCCTGCTCACCAAAGCTGCACTTATTTAATCAAAAATACAGTACAAATTGTGAAATGTTATTGCACTGTAAAATAACGGTTCAAATGTAGTTTATCATTTATTTCATCATTTATTCCAGTGATTTTAAAGATGAATTTTCAGCTTCATTACTCCAGTCTTCAGAATCACACAATCCTTCAGAATTCACTCTAACATTAATTCTTCTTCTTCTTCTTCTTCTTCTGCTTCTTCTTCTTCTTCTTCTTCTTATTATTATTATTATTATTATTATTATTATTATTATTATTATTAAATGGAATTGTAATAAAAGCAACAATTACTGGAGTAATAATTTCATTTGAAACTACAAACAATGAGTAATAAATAAACATATAATAAATAAATATTTAACAATTTATTTTTTGTAACATTAAATTAATGCCACCCTAATGAACAGAATAATGTTCTTTAAAAATATATATGAAAAAAAACTGACCCCAAACTTTTGACTGGTAGTGTATGTCATATTAATATTACAAATATTCAAAATATTCCAAAACATGTACACACACACACACACACACACACATAGTATATATATATATATAGAGAGAGAGAGAGAGAGTATACTGTAGACACTCACCAACCACTTTGTTACATACACATGTCCAACTGCTCATTAACGCAAATTTCTAGCCAATTACATGCAGCAACTCAATGCATTCAGGCTGTAGACATGGTCAAGACGATCTGCTGCAGTTCTAACCGAGCATCAGAATGGGGAAGAAAAGTGATTTAAGTGACTTTGAACGTGGCGTGGTTGGTGCCAGGCTGGTCTGAGTATTGCAGAAACTGCCAGACTACTACGATTTTCATGCACAACTATCTCTAGGGTTTAGAGAGAATGGTCAGAAAAAGTGAAAATATCCAGTGAGCGGCAGTTCTGTGGGCGCAAATGCCTTGTTGATGCCGGAGGTCAGAGAAGAATAGCCAGACTGATTCTAGCTGATAGAAAGGCAATAGTAACTCAAATCTGCATTAAATGCGTGATGCTTTCTTGTCATTATGAACCAAAATCTCTGAGGAATATTTCCAGTACCTTGTTGAATCTATGCCATGATGGATTAAGGCAAGTTCTGAAGGCAAGTGGGGGTCCAACCCAGTTCTAGTAAGGTGTACCTAATAAAGTGGCCAGTGAGTGTATATGTTTATAGAGTTATCAAGAGAGTCAATATCTAAGTAATATGTATGTAACATATTAAATTAAATATAAATCAAAAAATATTATTTATTTGTATATATTAAAAGAATTAAAAAAAAAAAACAATATGATACAGTAAAATCAGACTAAAGTAAAATCTAAATAATACTCAGGGTTTTAGCCAGTCTAGACAATCAATTTATAACATGATTATCATTTTTGCAAAAATTTCAGTTACTATGGTAACTTTTTTGTATGCTCTGACACGTCTAGTAGCAGCAGCACTGATCATCGGTAGGTCATCATCACAGCCTGAAAACGAGGCTCACAGCGGCTCGCTCATTAATTCCCCGCGTGTCAATCAAGCTCCTCAGCCAATGAGAGAACGCCCTGTTGGCCCTTCAGCGTTTCCAGTCATCCCGCCCCTCTCTGCGCTACGTCAGCACTCAGACTCAAACATGGCGGTACCCATAGCCAAGTGCCTGGCAGCTTATGCCCATTTATTAATAATTTCTTTAATATTTCCGCACGTTTTCGCTGACAGCGCTACCGGGGACCTGCCGCACCGCCGCTTTGAGTATAAATACAGTTTCAAAGGGCCACATCTGACACAGAGTGATGGAAGAATCCCATTCTGGATTCATACTGGCAGTAAGTTTATAGATGGGTGTCTGTCTATCCTCTCTCATCCATCTGTATCACTCTGTCAGCTCTCAGTGTGTTTAATTAATGTTACACCGTGTAGTTTACCACCCTCATAAAGTGTACGTGAGCTTAAAAGGAACTTAAACTGAGCGCTGCAAGTTTTGAATGAAATATGATGGACTGCATTGCTTTTGACTTTAGGTTTTCTGTTCATTCATTTTGTAATAATGCAAATTTCCACATTCATATCGTTATCTTAAAGTAAACTATGCAAACTGGTTAAATCAGTGCACTACCTTCTGATTTGTGTGGCTAATTACTGGATGTGCCTCTTGATAGACCAGCAGCTGTGTTCAATTATATGTGTGATTTATTAGTTATTTTGATTAGTCATTAAATTTGCATGAGCATATCGTGATGCTTATATCAATGTAGTTTTAAGTTAGCTGAAATGGCTCTAGTATTCCTAAAGGGTTAACAAATCCGTCTCTGCATGTAGTAGAGCAAAGTTCTGTGTTGTAACTTGCAACACTTCTCAAATCTAATAAACACATAGACACTGCCTCGAGCTTAGCCGACAGGAGCAATCAGTGCTTTGTCTACAGATTTAATATTGTGATTTCCACTGTGTTGTATTACTATGCACTGTTTAGTTAGATTTATGTCAACAGAGAAGTAAGCGCTCAGCTGCTACTCATATTTATTGGTATTGTGCCAAACAGCCTATTACATATGAGCATGTGATAAGGATCAAATTACGCAACACAAATATTGTTCTTTCTCAGATTAATAATGCATGATATAATTTTTTTTAATGTAAGATTAAATGATATATTTAAATGATATATCGTCTGCCAGTATATGCACACATATACTGTATGCATCTTATTTTAGAGTAAACTTTAATCCAAGGAAATAAATTAATATCAGAGTGGTGAAAACCTGTTTGAGGAACATTCAGTGTTAAAATAATTTTCCGTTCCCTTTTTTTTCCCCCTCCAGATGCTATTCCCAGTTCAGATCAGGTCCGAATCACACCTTCTCTCCGGAGCCAGAAGGGTTCAGTATGGACAAAGTCCCCTGTGAGTTTTGAACATTGGGAAGCTGAAGTGGCATTTCGTGTTTCCGGACGAGGACGAATGGGAGCAGATGGATTGGTAAGTAAGAGGAGTATAGCTATTAAATATTTATTTAATAATTGATTTGTATATATAATCAATAATTGAATATAGATTGTACACGTAAGCCTTAATACATTTTTGGCTTTGAGTATAGGCACATGTTGTTATCGTTATGACAGTGAAGGGTCAAGTTGACTTATTTTTAGGGATATGATAACCTGATTGCTCGTGTCACAGGTTAAATCCTAGATCTGGGTGATCTGTGAGCTGTTGAGTCACTGATGCTGTAAAAATGATCTAACAAAGTCACTAAAATGACTTATTTTAATAAGTTAATTAGGTTTCAACTAAGTTATATAAAGTTTAACTTAATATTTGTTGTCAGTTTGACTGTTGTACTTTGAAATGACTAGAAAAGTTAATTTGATTCAACTAAAAAATTGAAGTCAGCAAGATTTCTTTTTACAGTTTAGCACACTTCTGAGTCAAGTCAATTCAAGTTTATTTGTTTAATAATAATTTACAAAATAATAATAAGCCGACTTACAAAAGGTGCACATTATTATAATAAAGTCAAAATCAAAAAAAGGTTAAGCCCTTGTGAATAGGCAGGAAATATACAGTTGTCAATTGTATACACCTGCACAGTCATACAATATAATGTTTTTTTAAGAAAGTCTGTGTACATAATTTATTTTCAGTTATTTGATCAAAGGAGCGGGTGGCTTAGTGGTTAACACTGTCGCCTCACAGCAAGAAGGTTGGTGGGTCAAGTCCCAGATATCCCAGTTGGCATATCTGTGTGGAGTTTGCATGGTCTCCCCTTTTCCATGTGGGTTTTCTCCAGGTGGTCCAGCTTCCCCCACAGTCCAAAGAGCGCTATAGGTGAAATGAATAAACTAAATTAGACGTAGTGTATGAGTGTGTGTGTAAATGGGTGTTTCCCAGTACTGGGTTGCAGCTGAAAGGGCATCTGCTGTGTGGAAACATATGCCAGAACAGTTGGCAGTTCATTTTGCTGTGGTGACCCCCAATAAATAAGGGACTAAGCTGAATGAATGATCAAATGAGCACTCCTGGAAGTGATATACAAGAAATTGCTTTGGATGTACGCTATTATTCAAAAATGTGGGGGTTAAAAAAATACAGTGCAAACAAAGCATACATTAATATTGTAAAACATTTTCGAAGTTTAAAATGACATTAAGTATATTAAATAATAATAATAATAAAGAATTTATATATACATTTTAAAGAAAAAGATGAATTTTCCATATAATTGCTTTAGTTTTCAATTTCACATGTTACTTTAGAAATAATTTACTATGTTGATTTGGTGCCGTAACAAAAAATAATATTGTTGCTATATAAATAAGGTATTCAGAAAGGACACGGAGCTTCCTGTGAAGTCATCAAATTATGACTATTAAATATTATTGACTAATTTTGACTGTGCACAATTATATTGATTTGTTTTGATTTCCACTAAACTTCAATCTACAAATATATAATAATGGCATAGACCATTTCAATATGGTCATGTCATTGGCCCATGATGAACATTTCCTGCTTATCAAACTATTTCATAACTGTAAGAAGAACTTGTATCGTATATCCAAAGCAATGTCCTGTACATTACTTCTAGGAGTGCTCAGTTGATCAACGCAAATAAAAATGAAATAGACAGATGTCATGACTTGTATAACTGTGCAGACTTATACATTTGACAGATGTACTTTCCAGCCTTTTCACAAGACCTTAACATTTACTCATTTTGACTGTAATGAAATGGTTTGTAAAGTTGCTTTGGAGCAATAGTTATTATACAAATACTCTTGTATTGACAGTTTAAAATGTGTTAAAACAGGTTTTAAAGAAATGGAAAAGAAAAGAAAGACGTAGCACACTGCGTATACAGTAAAGGCACAGCTAAACAAAAGTCTTAAGTCTTGATTTGAGTGTGCCTAATGTTGGAGCACATAATCATTTCTGGAAGCTGAATACAACTGTAGGGGGCGCTGTTACCAGCTGAAGGCCAATTTACCCCGCTTTGGCTGAACTTGGAATTTCAAGTTTATTCATTCATTTATTCATTTTCTTGTCGGCTTAGTCCCTTTATTAATCCGGAGTCGCCACAGCGGAATGAACTGCCAACTTATCCAGCAAGTTTTTACGCAGCGGATGCCCTTCCAGCCGCAACCCATCTCTGGGAAAATTTCAAATTTACTTGATCGTAATGATCTAAGTGACCTGTTAGGTTTGTATTTAGTGAGCATATCTGTAATGAGGTCCAAGGCCATTTAGTGATTTATAGATGAGTAACAACACTTTAAAATCTATTCTGGTTGTAACTGGTGAGATTTGGTGGCGAGATCCGTTTAAATCTGACCCTGAAACCACATCTAAATGTGCTCAAAACAACACCTGTACAGTCCTGCCTGCTTAACCACCCAGAACACCCTAACATCGTGATGAGTTTTTCCTGACCAAACAGTTGCATTATTTCCATTCAGTTTCATATTAGTGTTGTTTATTTTTATATAGATATTATTTTTATATCATTTTTATGTTTGCATAAGTGAATTCTCAGTATTTGAGCTTTTTATGCTTTGTCAATCCAGTCCACTAAATATTTCTTGTTTGCATGTCAGCTATTTTCACTTTCTGTTGTTTGAGCTTGGTTAGTGCAGCTGCCTTCCTGAATTTTTTTTTATTCGTTGAATTGTTACAATGTCATCTTATTACAGGCTCTTTTTGCTCATGATAAATCGGTTTATTAGGACAAGCCATAGGTCAGTGGTAATAATTTCATGTTTTCTGTTCAGAATTGGCAGTGTGGAGGGAGTAATTATAATGTAGTGTTGTACAAGTAATGTGCTTTCTTTGAGTCCACTGGAGCAGACCACACTGATCTCAAGCACCACTTACCAAATTACCCATGTTCACTGAAGAGAGCCTTCACTGTGTCTGTGTGTGTGTTCCTCTAGGCCATATGGTTCACGGCTGGTCAAGGCCTGGAGGGTCCCGTGTACGGGGCCGCTGATCAGTGGAACGGCGTGGGAATATTCTTTGACTCTTTTGATAATGATGGAAAGGTGATTGCATTTAATTAAATCAATTCCTTTTTGTTTACCTATTTTTTTACTTCTGTTTTAATATTTTTCAGTATATCTGAAACAGTTTTTTTGTTGTTATTGTTTTTAAAGACCTTAGCTCAAATATCCAGTGTTTTGTAGTACATGTGTTTTCTTCACATGAACCATATGTAACTGAAATATATTGACTTAAAAACGGGGTTTTGTTGTTAAAAGCGAAATAAACCTACGTTGTTACTTCAAATAAAATAATAATAATATTAAATATTAAATTCAGATTATTAAATTTTTTAAAATCTAAATTACTAAAAATAATTTACAATTTTTTTGTCCAATAAATGTCTAAGATTAAAAAAAATTATTTTGTAGAATATAAATACAGTTGTGTTAGGACCTCAGATGAGTTTAGATGTTGTGTTTTTGTAACGACATAATTAAAAATAGCATTTTTGCTGAACAAAACCAATAAAATACAAATATTACAGCAATATTTGTATTTTTTAAAATTTTGTTTAGCAAAAATGCAAGTTTTAATACTACAAAACACAGCATCTAAACTTGAAGTGTGTGAGCGTGCGTGCGTGCGTGCGTGTGTGTGTGTGTGCACTTACTGGCCACTTTATTAGGCACACTTGTCTAACTGCTCGTGAATGCTCATTTCTAATCAGCCAATCACATGGCAGCAACTCCATGCATTTAGGCACGTAGACATGATCTGCTGCAGTTCAAACCAAGTATCAGAATGGGGAAGAAAGGTAATTTAAGTGGCTTTGAATGTTGCATGGTTGTTTGTGCCAGACGGGCTGGTCTGAGTATTTTAAGAAACTGCTGATCTAATAGGATTTTCATGCACAACCATCTCTAGGGTTTACAGAGTTTCCAGTCAGCGGCAGTTCTTTGGGCGCAAATGCCTTGTTGATGCCAGAGGTAAGAGGAGAATGGCCAGACTGGTTGGAGCTGATAGAAAGGCAACCGTAACTCAAATAACTACTCGTTACAACCGAGATATGCAGAAGAGCATTTCTGAACGCACAACATGTCCAACCTTGAAGCAGATGGGCTACAGCAGCAGAAGACCACAACGAGTGCCACTTCTGTCTGCTAAGAACAGGAAACTGAGGCTACAATAAGCACAGGTTCACCAAAATTGGACCATTAAAGATTGGAAAAGCATAGCCTGGTCTGATGAGTCTCGATTTCTGCTTTGACATTCAGATGGTATGGTCAGAATTTGGCATCAACAACATGAAAGCATGGATCCATCCTGCATTGTATCAACAGTTCAGGCTAGTGGTGTAATGGTGTGAGGATGTTTTCTTGGCACACTTCGTGCCCATTAGTACCCCTTAAGCATAGCTTCAACGCCACAGCCTACCTGAGTATAGTTGCTGACCATGTCCATTCCATTATGACCATAATGTACCCATCTTCTGATGGCTACTTCCAGCAAGATAACTTGCATGTCATTAAAGCGCGAGTCATCTCAGACTGGTTTCTTGAACATGACAATGAGTTCACTGTACTGAAATGGCCTCCACAGTCTTCTGATCTAAATCCAATAGGGTTTAGCACCTTTGGGATTTGGTGGAACGGGAGATTCGCATCATAGTTGTGCAGCCAACAAATCTACAGCAACTGCGTGATGCTATCATGTCAGTATAGACCGAAGAAATTTTTCAGTACCTTGAGTCTATGCCACAAACGATAAAGGCAGTTCTGAAGGCAAAAGTGGGTCCAGCTCTGTACTAGTAAGGTGTACCTAATAAAGTTGCCGGTGTATATTTTCAGTTGAGGTTTGAGTTTTACCTTTATGTATATAAACTAACAAACTGAAATAAAATAAAAACTAAAATTATAATTAATTGAATAAAGTGTGTTAAATGCTATACTGATCTGCTGAATATTAATTTGAAGGCGTTTCTTAGCAAATAATATGTGATTAATTACACAGGTTTGTTTTTTGTTGTTGTTGTTTTGTTTTTAACTCTTGTTTATGCTAAAAAAAAAAAAGCCCTTTAAACCTTGTTTTTGAATGTGCATTTTTCAGTCAAAACATCTTAAGGTAGAGGTGCCTATATATATATTTATCAAAGGATTATGGTCATGTGTTTTGCTTTTACTAAACACTAAAGCACCTCAGTAGATTTGTCTCCCCTGTACTAAATGAGGATTATGCCTCTCTCTTTTCCCTGTGACCTTTCCATTGTAGAAAAACAACCCTGCTGTCCTGGTGGTGGGCAACAATGGGAAACTTGTTTTTGACCATCAAAAGTAAGTAAACATATCCTCCTTTGCTGACATCAGCGCTCTCATTTTTACAACTCTGAGGAGATTAAGAAATATGATTATTTATGAGAGAGAGCGTCTAATCCGCTGTCTGTCTGTCTTAATCTGAGCACAGTAACAGTGAAAGCATTAAATTAGATCTGTGAGCCAGCAGGAGAGAGCCGTCAGCAGCATATGTGCTCAAAAAACACTCGCAGGCCTTCATATTATCCTTTAAGAATACACACTGCTGGCTGAAGCACTGTATTTTTTAACATGAACCTGTTAGTTTTTATGTTTTTGTCTTTTTTTTTTTTACCGTCTTTTTTTCCTTAATGTTTTTTGGTCTATATGATATAAAACATCCACAATACTGTACACTTTTAGTTTATTCCTTTTTTTGTCACTTTTTTTTTCAATATATAACTGTAGATTTTACTTACAGTTCGCATTTTATTTACTTATTTTTTACTTGTTTTATTTAAGATTTTTTTATTATATCTGAAACTCATATATCCAGTGTTTTTTAATATATGTATTTTTCTTTTCACATAAACCAATATAAAACTGAAATATATTGACTTCTAAACATTTACTTCACATTACGTTTACTAAATATTACTTTAAATAAATTACAATGAATTAATACAAATCATAAAATTGTAAAATTACTGAAACTAAAAATTATTTGAACATGTATTTTTGTCCAACAAATACTTTGTAAAATAAAATAAACTAATTGTATTTCCCTTTATTTTTGTAATTTTTTTTTCTAAAATTTTTATTTTTTCAGTCTAATGGAAAGAAAACACCCACTATACTGCACTCTTTCAGTTTATTTTGTCACTTATTTCAATATGCATTTGTAGATTGTACTTAAAGTTCACATTTTAAAGTATTAAAGGCTTTTTTTTAATTTTAATTTTTATTATATCTGAAAATAATAATTGGTGTTGCTTTAAAGAACTTCGCTTAAATATCCAGTGTTTTATGGTGTTTATATTTGTTTTCTCGTAAACTATATAAAATTACTTCTAAACAGGGTTATTATTGTTAAAAGTGAAAAAAATCTATATTGTTCAAATAAAATTATATTAAAAACAAGTTAATAAAAATAATAAAAACACAAAGTTACTGAAACTTAAAATGTATTTTGTCCAATAAATGCTGATAAGATTTTAAAAATATTAATTGCATTTCCTTTTGTATATGTATCTGTAGATTTTACTTGCAGCTCACGCAAGTGGCTTAAAGGCATTTTATTTACACTTTTTTTTTAATTTAAATTTAATTAAAAAAAATGTTTTAACTTGTGTTTTATTTAAAAAATGTTATTATATCTAAAACAGTTTTTGTTGTTGCTTTAAAGAACTGAGCTTAAATCTCCAGTGTTTTATAGCAATTTTTTACATAAACCAATATAAAACTGAAATAAATAGACTTCTAAACAGTTGTTGTGATAAAGGATAAAATCTACATTGTTACTTTAAATAGAATAATAATAAATAAATACAAATTAGTTCAAATAATAAAAACACAAAGTTGGTGAAACTAATTTGTAAATGTATTTTTGTCCAATAAATGCTTATAAGATTTAAAAAATGTTAATTGTATTTCCTTTCAGTTTTTTGTATAAATTTCAGTTTATTAATTTTGTCACTTTTCAATATGTATCTGCAGATTTTACTTGGCTCACGTTTTAAATAAAATGTCTTAAATGTCTTTTTATTTTTACTTGTGTTTTATTTCTGATTTTTCATTATATCTAAAACTGTTTTTTGTTGTTTTAAAGAACTGAGGTCAAATATCCAGTGTTTTATAGTATATATTAAATACAGTATATATAGTGTATATACATCCAATATACTGTACACTTAGTTAATTCTTTTGTCACCTTTTTTTCAAAATGTCTCTGGAGATTTTAAAGGCTATTATCTCAAACTAAGTGTTTTCTCCTGCAGTGGTTCATAAATCAAATTACACTAGCAAATTTACACTTTCAGTTTCACAGTTATTCATATTTGTATTCTGAAGATTTGTACCGAGGGATGTGTTCATACATATTTTTCCCTCATTATAGAACATTTTATTCTATAAAAGAACAATCAAAATGTTTATTTTCTAGACATTGGCAGCAGTTTCTGAATTATTGAGTGGTAAATCAGAGATTGCCCAATCCACTCTTTAAAAAGTTTTGACTTCATCATTTTGAACATGACTTCTTGATATTTTCAGATTTTTGCTGGTAGAAAAGGCTGCAAATTAGTGCATATTTAATTAAATAGTGGCTCATTTGTAAATGCAAGACTTTAGAAAAAAAAAAAAAAAAAGAAATGATGTACTCAGGTGACACGGTGGCTCAGTGGCACTGTCGCCTCACAGCAAGAGGTTGCTAGTTTACATCAGTTGGCATTTCTGTGTGGAGTTTGCATGTTCTCTATGTTCACGTGGGTTTCCTTCGGGGGCTCTGGTTTCCCCCCCAGTCCAAAGAGATGCGCTATAGGTGAATTGAATAAACTAAATTTGCCATAGTTTATGTATGTAAATAAATGTGTATGGATGTTTCCCAATACTGGGTTGCTGCTGTAAGGGCAACCGCTGTGTAAAACCTATGCAGGATAAGTTGATGGCTCAACTCTGGAAGTATGGCTATTAATTTAAGTTCACTTTAGTAGTTGATCGATACCCTATTCACCTGCACCTACAATATTCCATATGTTTTTGATAAATTATATTTTCTTTCCTCCAGTGATGGCACGACCCAGGCACTAGGCACATGTCTTAGAGACTTCAGAAACAAACCTTACCCTATACGCACCAAAATCACTTATTACAAGCAGACGTTATCGGTAAGTTGAGAGTAATAAAGTTAAGACTGAATAACTTGCTATCATTTGTCCATTTGACCCTAATAACAGCATTTGTGTGTTGTTGAATTTTCCATTGTAAATATATAAACTAATAGTCAAATGTTTGAGCAAAGTCTGGTGTGTTTTTGCCAGCTTTAATAAAGTCTAAATATTCTTAATGGTTTCAGGTTTTCATTAATAACGGCTTCACTCCTGACAAAGATGATTATGAGTTCTGTACCAAAGTTGAGAACATGATCATTCCTGGAACTGGTTATTTTGGCATCTCTGCAGCCACTGGAGGTCTTGCAGGTATTTATTAAAATCCAAATCTATCTGCCAATATAATATAATCTTATTTTGTCTTAATTTCCAACCAGTATTTATTTATTTATTTTTTATTTTATTTTAGAATTTATTTTTAATTTAATGTTGTTTTTTTATTTTATTTGAGATTTTATTTGATTTTATTTTTATTTATTTTTAATGTAATGTTTTTTATTTTAGATTTTATTTAAAAATATTCTATAGTTTTTTATTTTATATTATTTTTTATTTAATTTTATATATTTAATTTTTTATTAGATTTTATTTTGTTTTAGATTATTTAAGAAGTTTTTTTATTTTATTTAAATTTTTTTTTTTTTTAATTTAAATTTTCTTTTCTTTTATATTTAATTTAATTTAGTTTTATTTTAATCTAGATTTTTATTATTATTATTATTATTATTATTATTATTTATTTATTTTTTATTTATTTATTTTTTTTTATTTTATGCACAGCATTTTTCCCTGATGCATGCAAATAGTTTTGTTGCTCATTTTTATTCTGTTGAGTTGAGTTGACTGTATTAGTACCTGTAGGGAGATTCTTTTTGCAGCAAAGTTTGGCATTTGATACAAACAATTCAATCACACTTATACACATGCAAAGTACCTTATCAAAGATTACAAATTATTATTAAAAATGTCTAATTATAGTAGAAAGAGAATCTAATGGAAGTACATGTAAATAATTAAGCAACAAAAAACGAATTAACCATGTCTTTATTAAAAGCTGCAAGTATTCAGCTATTTAGTTCTGTTGAATTAGCAGTTTATCTTCATCTTGGCTGAACAACTTTTCTATTTTTCTCAACAGATGACCATGACGTTCTGTCATTTTTGCTGTTCAGGCTTACAGAACCTGGGCAGAATCTGGTACACAATCTTCCTCCCCACACACACTCACATCCAACACACATTTAAGTATGATTAAAAAGAATCGTCCGTGCTTATTTGATAAGTGTCCACCTCTTACTCCGTTCCTCTTGTTCATTCTAATTGGAGTATGTGTAAGTGTGTCTGTGTGCGTGAGTGGGTCTGAATGTGTGTTTTGTGTCTTTCCATAAAGCCTCCCCCAGAAAAAGAGATTCCCAAAGAGGAGAAGGACAAGTACCAGGAGGAATTTGAGAATTTCCAACAAGCTCTGGACAAAAGGAAAGAGGAGTTTCAGAAAGAACACCCTGATGTCCAGGGGCAGCCCAGTGAGTTCCTGACCTCACATTCACACAGGCTCTTCTTACGTCTGATTGGACGAGTAACATTTGATTGCTCCATTATGCTCTGCTATGCTGGATCTAGAAAAAAAAAATCTGTAATGAAATGTAATGGTTATGATCCACAATGTTTTGAAAAATACAGAATGATCAGTTGATGCTGGCATACATTTTTTATTATTGGTATTGGTAATTTTACTTTTATTTTGCTTTGTCTTTGTTGTACCATGATTATGGGCAATTTGGAAAACATTTCCTTCAAACCAAGCTATTTATTTGTTATTAGTTTTGTTTTTACATGCAAGAGATTCTTTTTTCACCATGAGTAGAATTATAATATTTTTTATTTTCTTATTTTAACTTTCATTTATTCTATTGAAATAATTAAAAAAATGTGTATTATTTAATATATATTAATTCAACTTATTTAATTACTTAAATTAACATATGTATACACATTTGGTTTATAACATGATTGGATATTTAGGTTTATTTTATTTTTTATTTACAACCCTTTGGAATGTATTTAATTTGATTAATAATCATTGTTTTATTATTATTTATTTGTATTTTGATGTAATCTATCTAAATTAGTTTTGCTAACATTTTGATATTATTATTCAATTTATGATATTGTTGAGCCTAAATTTATTTTATCCAATTTTTATTTTATCTTAAGCTATTTTAGTTTACTTTCATTACTAATGTTTGAGGTATAATACATTCTATTTTATAACAATTATTATAATTTGATTTACATTTTTTGATTTTAACTTTTATTTTTTTATCGAAATATTTAAAAATTTATATTTAATATATATTCAACTTATTTAATTACTTGAATTTACATACATGTACACAACATATTCCGTTTTCACTATGATTAGATATTTAGATTAATTTATTTATTTCTTACCCTTATTTTATCATTTTTTGTTTTATAATTATTTATTTGTATTTTGATGTAATCTAATAAATGTATTTTATTAACATTTTGACATGATTTTAAATTCATTTTATGATATTACTAAGCCTAAATTTATTTTATTACATTTTTCAGTTAATATTTTATTTTATCTTGAGCTATTTTGTTTAACTTTCTTCATTAATGATTGGTATAATGCATTCTATTTTCTAACAATTATAATAATTGTAAAAAAAATTAAATTCTTATTTTAACTTACTTAATTTTTTGTGTGTTAAAAATATTAAAAAAATGAATATTGTTTAATATATATTAATTCAACTTATTTAATTACCTAAATTTACATGTGTACACAACAGATTCAGTTTTCACCATGATTAGATTATTTATATAATTTTTTTTATTTATATTAAAAATTAATTTTATTTTATTAACAAAATTTTATCATTTTTGTTTTTATCATTATTTATTTGTATTTTGATTTAATCAATTTAAATTGTAATTTATTTCTAACATTTTGACATGATTTTTTAATTAACTTTATTTTATCACACTTATTCAAGTGTTATTCTTAAGATATTTTAACTTTCATTACTAATGCTTGATGTAAAATACATTCATTTTTTAACAATTTATAATAATTTAATTTTTATTTTCTTTAAATTTCATTTATTTTATTGAAATATTTAAAAATCTATATTTAATATTATTAATTCAACTTATTTAATTACTTGAATTTACATATGTATACACAACAGATTCTGTTTTCACCATGATTAGATATTTGGGTTTTATTTTATATTTATATTAACTCTTTGGAGTAAAATTAATTTTATTTTATTAATAACCCCCATTTTTTTTTAGCATTTTTTGTTTTTACCATTATGTACTTGTATTTTGATGTAATCTACTTATTGTATTTTATTACTAACATTTTGACATTATTTTTAATGATTTTTTTATATTACTAAGCCTAGATTTATTTTATTAAATTTATTCAATTATAATTTTTTTCTACCTTAAGCTATTCAAGTTAACTTTTATTACTAACGTTTAAGGTATAATACATTCTATTTAATAGCAATTTATAATAATTATAATCATTTTATTTTCTTATTTTAACTGACTTAATTTTTTATTTAAAAGTTTTAAAATATACAGTGGTGATCGAAAGTTTGAGCACCCCAGGTAAAAATGTGAACTTTCGATCCCCACTGTATATTCCAATTTATTAATTACTCGAATTATTTAATTCAACTCAACTTATTTTATCACTAACCCCAGTTTTATGTTATTTAATTTTTATTTTATTTATCCAAATCTGTTTAATCTTGTTGTTACCTCCAACATGTAACAAGTATAATTAATTTTATTCAAATTATTTCATCTTCAATTAATTTAACCATGCTTTGGGGCATTTTGGGCTCAAAATATTCCCTTTCACCATGCTGTCTCACACTTATCCCCATGTATAACTTATTCTAAATCCAGCATTACTAATTTTACCTCACTGAGTTGTTACAATTTAAAGTCGAAACCTTATATCTGTAGTGAAGCGTCATCTGTTCGGTGTTTCTCTTCTGGCAGTTGAGGACCTGTATGAAAGCGTTAACGATCGGGAAATCCGTCAGGTGTTTGAGGGGCAGAATCGAATTCACCTGGAGATCAAGCAGTTGAACAGGCAGCTGGCAATGATTCTGGACGAACAGCGGCGTTATGTGTCAGTCATCACAGACGAGATCAACAAACGCACCTCACAAGCACAGTCTGGACAGGTAGGACTTTTGAAATATGACCGAAGTGCATTTAATGGCGTATTTAAAGTCCCCTGAAAACACATCAGAAACTGCTGTGAAAGTTATTTATTTATATATACAGTATATGCGCTTACATTTTCTGAATTCTAATTGTGTTACTGATTAGGAGTCCACTAGGGATAACCTTAAAAGAACATTCCACCCCAAAAGGCTCATTTTAAAAGTCCACTGGAGTTAAACCGTTGACTTGAACGATTTTGAATCCATGCTGCCAATTTTTTGTATTAATGGGGTCACTTTTAGCTTAACTTAGCATTATACATTGAATCAGATTAGACCATTAACGTTTTATTAAAAAAATTCAGAAAGCCAAAATTCAAAAAAAAAAAAAAGTCAATATTTCAAGGTCAATAATATTTCTAGGTCAATATCACAGGGAACTATGCTCTCATTTTGTCGTAATATACAAGAAATCTAGCTGCTTTAACATGGCTTCTTCAGGCAGGGTGATATTGCTCAACGCTTAACCATGCTTTATTTTTCTTTTCTTTTTTTAAACGAAATGCTAATGGTCTAATCCGATTCAATTCATTATGCTAAGCTAAAACTCACCCCACCAGAACAAGAAATCAACTGAATAGGTTCAAAAATAGTTAAGAGTCAACTGTTTTACTCCTAAAGCATTTTTCAAAAAAGGTGGCGTGCTCCTTTTATATTTACACTTTTTTTTTTCTCCTAAGCTATTTAAAACATTAAAGCAGACATTTTCCTTGCATTTGATATACTTTGTATGTATATCCAGGGTTTCCGCGGGGTCTTAAGTGTAAAATTTAAAAAATCTAAATTTTAGGCCTTAAGTCTTTAATTCGCAGTTCTACGTCTTAAATATTTTTTGAACAAGTCTCATTTTTCTGATGTCCATGTACAGCTTCATATAATGCTCATTTAAATTCTTTTTTGTTGTTGTTGCTTGGTTTTTGTGGTGTTGTAGTTCTTTATTTCACTAGTCCTAATGTAATTTGCGGTATTACAACTACAAATGAGACCAACATGCAATCGCCAATCAGCTTTCTGTAATTGAACTCACTTTGAAGAGATTTTGTCTGAAAGGGGTATGACTGTAGTGTACAGACATCTTTATGATCCATTCATGCGTGATCATAAGGAGAACCAGGTGACCAGTAACTATTGGCTAGAAATTGCAACAGCAGTGGGAAAGGAGGAAAGTTTTTGTAAAAGTTTGGAAAAACCTGAAGGATACAGTAAGTTTGTTAAAGCAAAAAAAAAAGTGGCCATGCAAAAGTGGAGACCCATGTGGTTTTAATATTACAAAATATGTATTTCCACCGTTCATAGGTTTTACTATAATGTATACAGCATATTACAATTTTGAAATTAAAGCAATAGTTACAAACTGAAATTATGTATCAGATAATGGCTTTGATAACTGGAAATTAATATATAAACCTATCGGTTTACAATATATTAATGCCCAATTTCTAGGCTTTATTGGTTTTTAGTCAGTGTACTTTTTGCTTTTATTCTTGCCATAATAAAAAATATAATTGTAGAGCAACCCATGTTCTGTTGCCATGTAATTAACTTTCATAGGTAGTACTGTCCGAGATCTTAACAAAAGCAAGTGATGCATCAAAGTTTGATTTAAAAAATTTTGAATGGTTATAAAAATCTTTAAAATCATTATAATAAACTATACAAATATTTAAAAACAATTTGTTTAAAAATCTTTAATGATATGACCTAGTTCCGGAAACTTTCTTCTTCTCTGTTTATCCATCTGATTTTACTGTCGGTTTCGCTTGACCGCCCCCTGTCATTTAAAAGAATATCTCAATGGCGAATGCGTCAAGTATAAAAGCCCCGTCTGTTTTGTGAGGTGCGCAATGCATTGCCAGGCGAAAGTATAAAACAGCCTTAAGATGTTTGTTTGTTTTTTCTGTAGTTCAATAGTGCATCTAACCTGTCTTTAATACTGTTCAATTTGAATACATTTATTTTATCACTAATTTTGTGGTTTTGCATTTTTCTGTGTATGTATGCGTGTTTTTGATATTGTGATATAGGTCTTAAATGTAATACTTAATGGTCTTAAAGTCTTAAATTTGACATTATGATATCTGCAGAAACACTGTATATAAAATCACCTTTGTATATATAAATTGATCCAGCAACCATAATGATTATCATAGCGGGAACACTTTCGAATAATGATCCATTAGTGTAATTAATGTATTTACTAACATTAAGTATGAATAGTCTTGTAAAGCATTTACTAACCATAGTTCAACATTAAATAAAATCACATCATCAGCAGCACGTGTACTATTATGAGTGAAAAGCTTAGATGCTGGCTCCAGACAGTGCAAAATACAACAACATACTCCAGAAAAGCAAAACAATATACTATTAGCAATGTTGACAGTGACGTGTAAAAGACAACAAGTACGCCAAGAAACTCTCATTACACACATTTAAGCACAGATAGACAAAAATAAAACAGTTGATATGAACCGTTTTTAATCCATTAAGACGATTTCTTGTTCTAGTAGGGTGACATTTAACTTAGTTTAGCCTAACAACATAAATCAGATTAGACCATTAGCATATCATTATTATTATTTATTTATTTATTAATTTTTAAAGCATGGTTAAAGCATGGTTCCGTAATATCACTCCCTTGGTGAAGCCATGGTACAGCAGCTGGATTTCTTGTCTTAATTATTTAACTAATGCATTATTCAAATCCAAAGTTGTGTTAACACTAACTAATGTTATTTAATATTTAAATAAAAAAATTTGGGGTCAATATTACAAGGAACTGTGCTCTCATATTGTCATAATAGGCAAGAAATCTAGCTACTGTACCATGGCTTCACCAGGAAGTGATGTTACACTGCATTTAACCATGCTTTTTAAAATTTTATGAAATGCTAATGGTCTAATCGGATTCAATTCATTATGCCAAGTTAAAATTGACCCTGCCAGAACAAAAAATTGGTTTAAGTCAATGTTCTGTTAAGGTTATCTTCAGTGTACTAATAAGCAGTAACACAATTAGAATTTAGAAAATATAAGCGCTCAAAACAGTTTCTTGCAGTTTCTGGTGTGTCATTTTCCTCCATGTTTCTAGTGGTCTCTCCAAAAGATATAAATCATTGATATGATCATATAGATCAAAGATATGATCATTATCTCTTGGAGAGAGGAATTATTTTTTTTATTTATTTATTTTTTGCATGAAAGAAGACAATTATTAAATGTTGGCTAAACAGAAGCCCACCTGATATGGAACTTCTTCTAAATGTTGTTTATCAAATATGTTATCTGTAAAACAATGACAATTTATTTATTTATTTTTTTTTAAACAGTACCTCATCATAGGGCTGTGCAACTAATAGAAAATTCAGTTTCGGTTTCAATTTTGGCTTCTAACGATTATGAAAAAAACATTGATCGAGATGAGACTATTACTCCATCATATACTGCCCCCTCTCCAGTTGTACGCATTTGTTGCTCTGCAAAACTCAGTTTCACGTGAAAATTACTAAAAGCATGTACTGTAATGTAACTTTTGCAGCATGGAATGTGCATCATTCATTGATGTACATTCAAATCATGTTTTTAAAAGCGCCATTGAGACCGCTTGCTGTTGTTTGTGCGCTCAGACTATTGAGACGAGCAGAGCACACACATTTAAAGTCATCTTAATGTGAGCACTTTAATAGTCAAATAAGTGTCAAAACACAGCGTTAAGTCATTATTCATATTAACCATTATTTGTGTAATAAACGAGTTGAGAATTAAAAGACATGTGAAAGTGAAACCAAAAATCAGAACCGCACAGCTCTAAAAGTGACAGCACGCAATATTTCTGCTGCCGACTGTTTTTATCATTAATCAAGCCAAATGAAAAAAATCACTCGCTGCACTTGACTGAAAGACTGCTATAATTAAAGTTGGGTTTTTTTTCTTACTAATGGTTTGGTTTACTTTTCTTTTTTTTTTTTTTTTTAGGCTCCTAGTCATGAACTGGAGACAATTATTACCACACAACACGAGGTTTTGAAGAATATTAATGAAGTAAGGTAAGACACTATTGTTTTTTTGTTGTTGTTTTTTTTTTCTTCTTTTTTTTGTACATAAGCAAGATTGGTGTGTTATGGTATTGGTGTATTATGGGCAGAACATCAATGTATACAGTAAGTGTAAATAGTGACATGCCTAATAATTTAATGTAAATAAAAATGAATTTGATTTACAAAAGACAATGGTTGAACAAAAATTATTTGATGGCTCATTAAAAGATCACAGTGCAGCCCTAAAATACAAATTACTTGTCATTTTAATTGCCACAATACAAAAAAATATACATACATAAAGCAATTCTAGCTACATTTTAGCTGATTGTGCAACATCTCTATCTCTTTTGGAGGTGTCAGTGTGGTCAAAACACACTATAGTATTCACTACTATATCTGCTCTCTGGTGCAGAAATAGTAGCCTGTTTTTTTTCTTTTTTTTTGCACTTTTTTGTTAACATTTATTATTTATTTACATGTTCACATTCAAATGCTTAATTATTAAATTGTTAAAATGACTATAGTTAAATGAAATCTTCTGAAGTATAAAATATTGTTTGTTTTTTAGAGTGTAGTGGTATTTTATAACGAGTGGCAAAAAAATGGCTTTAAAATGACAATTATATCATTTATCACAATATATTTTGGTGCAATATATCTTGCGACAAAAAATACATATCATGACCGGCCTATAATCACCAATTTATTTATTTTAACAAGTCTTAAAATATGCCGTTTCATTTTTAAACCTGTATATCTGATACCACACTACAAAGGATATAAATTGATGTAGCATCCATAATGATCATAGCGGTAACACTTGAGTATAATGGTCTATTAGTTAATGCATAAATAGTATGAACAATAATTAAGAAATGTAATCAAGTATGAATAGTCTTGTAGAGCATTTATTAACCATAATTCAGCATTAACTAATGCATTATTCAAATTGTAAGTTGTGATAACATAAACTAATGTTAACTTTAAATAATTGTTAAAGAAGACAAATTAATACCTTAATGCATTACTAATTGATTGTGTGTGTTGGTAAATACATTAACATTAACTAATGGACTATTTTTTAGTGTTACTGTATGAATGGTCTTGTAAAGCATTTGTTAATCATAGTTCAACATTATCTACTGCATTATTCAAGTTGTGCTTGTTAACCTTAGCTCATGTTAACTCACAGTGCATTAACCAATGTTATTTAATTTAAATAGCATTAACTAACAATAACGAAGATGAATAAATGCCATAATAAATGTATTACTGTTTATTTATGTTAGTAAATACATTAACTAATGCAATATTTTTTAAAGTGTTACCATTACAGCTTATGTTTCATGCTGAAATATTGTTAAAAAAACAATCATATACTTCAGAAAATTTCTAGCCAATAAAGTGGTAAATCGCATACAATCTCAGTTAAACATCAACTTACAGGCTTTAGCGCATTACATGCTTTTGCAGGAGACTGAACAGCGCAGCAGATTAGGTTTTATGTCCAAATTTCCTGTTTGTTGTGTCTTTACAAAGATCTAAAGATGTTCATTTTTTAATCCCGATTTGTTTGTTATTCTCTGTAATGTCAGCATTGTTTTGTTAGCGGAGCGCTGTTTGTTTTCCTGCAGGTGTTTTTGAAGCGAGGTGTAGACGAACAGGGATTAAAGCTAAAGACAAAATCAAACAATACGGCTTTGGGATTAGATGCCAAAATACAGCTTTTAAAACTCTTTAACGGTGCGAGTAGAGGATTAGCCGACAAAAGGTTGTTTTTACAACTCTTCACCTCTGATGTGAGCAAACTAATGATCGTAAAACCAATTTTTAGAGCAACACTTGCCGGCGGTTTTGTTGTTTGGGATTTAACCAAGAGATTTGATTGAAACTAATGCATTTAGATTGACGTTTTTAAGTGTATTGGGTTTTTAAGCGCTAAAAACCCATTTGCAGTCAATTTATTAAAAGTGAATATCGTGAAAACTATGCACTGCTCCTTTATTTCATTTGCAGCGGTTTCCACTAATTTGACTTCATTTAACACTAATATATGACTTAACAAAAATCTAAATGTTTTTACCATAGTCATAGTTTTGTTTTGTTTTTCTAAGTAAAAAAACTCAGATCACAAATTTGGCTTATTTTTAACTATAAACTACAAGTTTTTTTTTTTTATAATTTCACAAAAAATTATATACAATTAAAAAAAAAAAAATATATATATATATATATATATATATATATATATATATATATATATATATATATATATATATATATATATATATATATGTATATATATATATTTGACAATCTTTTTTGCAGACTTGGTACAATTTATTTGTGTACTTATGAGCAATTATGGTTGGCTTTTTAAACCATTTTACATGCAATAAAATAACTTTAGAATATTTTTAAGTTTAATTTAGTTTAATCTAGGGTAAATGAAGTAAAATAAGTTTTTAGTGCTTGTAATTGTATTTGTATTCATTTATTCTGCTAACCCTAACATTTTAAGGTATTTGTAGACTTCCTTATATAATTAATTTTATTTCATTAAAAGCCATATTCTAACCATTCAAACTATCATTTAAATAGTAAGATTTATTTTATATTATTTGAATTTTTATTTGATAATATTTTGAGAAGTAAATGTTATTTGAATAAATAAATGTATTTATTTATTTGTGTATTTATTTATTTTTATTTCCTAACACTAAGAATTTCTAGACTTCCCTATATAATTAAATTATTTTTATTGTTTATATAACCCATATTCCAACCATTCAAATCATCATTTAAATATTATTTATTACAATATTTTCTGAGAAGTGAATATTATTTGAGTAAATTTTTTTCGTACTCTACACTTTAAAGTATTTATAGACTTGCCTATATTTTGTTTTGTCACAAAACATATTCCAACCATTTCAACCATCATTTAAATTTAAATTTATTACAATAATTTGAGAAGTCAATATTATTTGAAAAATGTTTTTATCTATTTATATTTCCTACTAAAATTTTAAAGTATTTCTAGACTTCCCTATTTAATTGCATTTATTTTAATACAAGCCATATTTTAACTATTTCAACCATCATTTAAATAGGAAAAAATATTTTATATTATTTTTATTATATTGTGAGAAGTAAATGTTATTTAAATGTTTTTTTTTATTTTTTATTTATGTACATTTTATTTATTTATTTATTTTACACTTTAAAGTATTTTATAGACATACCTATATAATTGAATCAATTTTATTTTATTACAACCCTATTCCAACCATTCATAAGTGCTTATTGGTTTTGGTAATGCTTTTTATGCATTTAGGTGTTTTACTATTTAGTGCATATGTAAATTTGTCAGCTTTTAATATTGCGATTATAGAAATCGCAATATTAACAGCAGTCTTCATCAGAAGTCAGTGCTGAGACCTCATTGTCTCAAAGACGTCAGTAGAAGATCAGTAATCTGTGTCGATTGTTCATTTAGGCTAATCCTATTGGCGCGTGTATTTAACCAGCATTTGGTCAGCAGCAAACAAATGCTCAGTTGATCAAATTAATCTTCTAGATTATAAGCATATTAAAATCTTGACCTTTTCTTTTTTTTGATCGTAATTTCATTTTACTCATCTCAAACTGACTTGCCATAAAAAGAGAAACGGCATGTAGGTCATTTGAAGTGGATAAAGATTACTAAGAGGTTTACTAAATGTTCACTTTTTGCCTTAAGGGAGATTTATGTCTAATTATTTTTTTACTCCCTTAAGAAACAAATTTGATTTCGTTTAGGCTCCTTATGGGCTTCTGTTTGATGGATTATAAGCGAATCTTTAACTATATCCATCATACAGCAGCAAATACACGGTCAACTACTGATTGCTTTCTTGTCTCTGTAATTCCCCAAGGAGTCTGTACTTATTACTTACAGCAAACGTTTTCATTTTTCAGATTTTCTTTTTTTATATCCTAGTAATCATCTTAGCTTTGAAGACGATATCCAAAGAAATGGGGTTTAGGATCTGGATAATACATGATCAGTAAAAATAAATGCAAGTTAAGCAGAGAAACTGTTGTAAATTTGAGGATGTGTTCCTGATTAAAAGGTTAAACCGTGCACTGCTCTTTTATTTAATTTGCAGGCCACCGATTTGACCTCGTTCAAAATAAATTTTTGACTTTTTTTAAACGGAGAAAATCCATGTTTATATCATATTTTAGATCTTTTATTATTATTTTTTTTAGATCTTTTACTATTATTTTAGATATTATTATTATTATTGTTGTTGTTATTATTATTATTATTATTATTATTATTATTATTATTATTAAATGTATTATAACATTTAAATGAATTAAATGGTTCTATCACATTCATGGTTTATATTTCTTTGCATAAAGTTAAATGTCTGGTCTGAGTTATTTTGAAATTATTTGTAATTATAAGAAACTTTTAAAATATTTCCGATTATAGTTTCATAAGTTCACAAATTATAATTTTTTTTATTTTTTTAATCTATTTTTTTGCAAATGTGGTAATTTACTTAAGGCCATTTTTGGCTTTTAAACAATGTTACATGCAATAAAATGACTTTATAATATATTTTATCTTAATATAGGTTTAAGTGAAATGGTAATCTATGGTACATGTAATTGTATTTGACCATCTTGTTTTAAAAATCAAAAATTGGTATTTAAGATAATATTTACATGAAGTAAAATTATACATATACTTATAAATATTATAAATAAAAATTTTATATATATATATATATATATATATATATATATATATATATATATATATATATATATACCTTAATAGTAATGATGATGATGATAATAATAATAGTTTATGAAATAATTGACAAATAATATTAAATTAATAAAAAACATTTAGTTCAACTTGATGTAATAAATTGCATTAAAACCAGTTTCCTCATAAATATTTCATGCAATCAAATTTAAATTGAATTTAATTCTCCTTATTTTTCATTTTTTACATGCATATTTGCATACATACACTCACAATTTATTAGGTACACCTGTCCAACTCCTAGTTTTTGCAAATTTCTAATCAGCCAATCACATGGAGGCAACTCTGTGTTTAGGCATGTAGACATGGTCAAGACAATCTGCTGCAAACCGAGCTTCAGAATGGGGAAGAAAGGTGATTTAAGTGACTTTGAATGTGGCATGGATTTTGGTGCCAGACGGGCTGGTCTGAATATTTTAGAAACTGCTGATCTACTGGGATTCATGCACAACCATTTCTAGATTTTACAGAGAGTATCCAGCGAGCGGCAGTTCTTTGGGTACAAATACCTTGTTGGTGCCAGAGATATTCTATAATCAAGTCAGAATTATGTAAGATTAATTTTGTTTTTTTACTTTTTTATCTTTTTTTTTTTATGGCGACAGGTTATCCAGCAGAAAATATAATTTTGTTTTCGTTTTAAAATGTAAAGAAATCTGTGTTTTAGAAACTAATGAAGACCGCAGAAGTCAATGATTCATTTTAATTATTTAGCCTGTCATGTTTACTGTTCCATAATCTGTTAAATGTTACGCAAAATAAAATGTATTGTGTTTAGTAGAGGAAAAGTTGTAGTTTTTACCCAGACATTTAAAAAGAATATATTTTAGAGCAGAAATAAAATCACAATACAGTGAAACTATATAGTTGCATCCAAGGTTATCATACAGTCAGAATCTTATAACAGCCCATCCCTAATACATATCTAATTTATTTCTTTTTACTTGTATTTGAAAGACATTTCATTATTATAATACCAACCATATTTAATTTCTTATTTAATTTGACCTATGCAAATGTCTACGCTTGATAACGGTTTATATTAACTTAATGTGTATGAATGTGATGTATACGGAACATTTCTTCTCTCTTTAATAGTCATCTGAAATGGACTGCTTCTGTCTCTCTGAGGAAAACTGTGTCGTGGCCTCACTGGGCATTTCTTAATCATCTGAAATATGTTTAAGAAAGAGAGCATGTTTTTTAGGAAGATTAATTTAGCAATCATTCCTGCTTGAGCTGCATGATAATTTCATTTTTTCCATGAGGCTGAAGGATATATGGCCTTTTGGGAGAGTTAAGAGGAGGCTTAAAAGATTAGATGTGGACAATTCACTGTAATATTAAGATGAAGATTTTCTTGACCGAAGCGTCATTTGCCAGTGTGATCAAACACAGCAGTTTCTACATGCAGTTCTGAGCACAAACCACTAGAGGTGAACATTAGTTTGCATAGTTTTGTGAGTATGCCTTCCGTTAGATGATACAGGCTGCCTGTGTGCAGAGACGATCGTTTTAAAAATCATCTTTTACCTACATCAGACTTTTAAACATGTAATTGTGTTGATGATCGAATGTTTGTGTTGTGTTGTCTGTTTTTGTTCAGGGTATGCAAATGCAAATTTCCCCATTGGGCAAAATAAATGTAAACAAACAAGCATTCAGAGCAGGCAGAGATCAACAGTATATGATATATATATATATATATATATATATATATATATATATATATATATATATATATATATAGTATAGTATGTGATGTATACTTATCAACTTTCTTTTTTTTTTTTTTTTTTTACATGCAGTGCTTGGCATAAATAAGTACACCCCTCACAAACCTTTAATTTACATTAATATGTTCTGTAGAATGCTTCACAATATTTGTGCATATATATGTT
The DNA here is from genome assembly GCF_052040795.2 of Danio rerio. Taxonomy (NCBI): domain Eukaryota; kingdom Metazoa; phylum Chordata; class Actinopteri; order Cypriniformes; family Danionidae; genus Danio; species Danio rerio. Next base: position 11,903,294 of record NC_141041.1, read on the forward strand.
TGATTAGTCAGTACTGAAACCAAATCTGGAACTAATCTAACAAAATAACTTGCATTTAAATACATTTGGGTGCACTTGGACCATTATCATATGTTAGGGAAAAAAATTAAATTACTTTTTCTTTTTTTTTCTTTTTTCTTCTTTCTTTTAAAGAACAAAGTTCAAGTGGGAAAAAAGTTAATAGTTTGTAGTTTTATTTTTATTTTTTTATATTTAGCTTGAACTTGTATGTATTCTCTCTAATGTATTATTTCTAAAGATGTTTGGTGACTTATTTTTTTGAATATGTCAGTTTAATAAATTTGTTTGGTTCAAATGCACCAAAATATATGACCTATATTCACTGAGAAATTGATAAAAATATTGATTTTCAATTCTCATTAATGCTGAGCAGTGTATTTGTTTCTTTTTATTTGTTTGTCTGTTTATTTTTTTATTTATTTGCTTATTTATTTTTATATCTTTGGTAATTTATTGGTTTGTTTTGCCTTCAAGCATTATTATTTTTTTAGATTATTTTAAAGGTTTTGCTTTCAATCTCTTTTTGTATTGTATTTTATTGTGACTTTCATTGCATTTTATTAACCCGTGTTAATTTAGTCTTTTATTGTCTGTTAATTTGTTGTTTTATCATGATTTAGAAGTGAATATTTTTAAATTTGTTTAAAATTGTTATTTTCACATTACATTTAATTTTAATACATATAATTTTATAAAAATGTGTTTGTTTTATATCCTAATTTGAGTTTATATTCAACTTTCTTAATTGCTTCATGGCATTTTGTAGCATTTTTATGCTGTTAATTTCATATTACATTAAAGTTTATTACAAGTTTTTTGTTAATGTATTGTCATTTGTTTATATCTTAATTTAGATTTTAATAAAAAAATAATTGCCACATGACATTGAATTTACTTAAACTATTATGCTATTTCTGTTATTGTTATAAAAGTTATATCAAATGTTATTTTATTATTAGTAGCGAATATTACTTTATTATGGATTGTTTTTTTCATTGCATATGTTTTTTGTAATAATTTATTTATTTTATTAATGTATTGTCATTTGTTTTATGTCTTAATTTAGCTTTATTAATTAATTGCATTTTATTTACTTAAACTGTTATGCTTTTTTTGTTATTATTGTAAAAGTGTTTGTTAAATATGTACCCTGATCAATGGGAAATTGATAAATGTTAACATCATATTTAAAATGTTTGTGTAATAATACTTTTTTGTTTTCATTAGTGCCTGAATGCTGTTTATCATTTTGCTGACATTTCTATACCAATAAGTCTAATTATATAAGTCTGTTAGTTGTAGTTTTGAGCAATGCTACATGACATGCTGCAGTTTAAAAAATACACTGAATGACGATAGGAAGTGCAAATCATCTTCTATCACAGTCATGTCTACAATAAAGAAATAATGTCATGAAATCCAGAAAACACGAGCTTTGTCTTAAGAATCAGATCAGATATTTCTAGCTTAACCCTGTTTTGTGCATTTAAAATGCAGATTAAGTCTTGTGACAATCCTCATGTATGACATACGGCTGAATGTAAACAGGCGGGAAATCAGTTCAGCTTCCTCTACGAGATCTTAAACACTACTTTAAAAAATTAATTAATGCTCATCACCATACTTTATCAGTTTATTTATCACGCTAAATTGTGTTACGTTTATATATGCAAATGAGGCATTGTTTCCAGAAAGAAAAAAGCTATTTTTGTAAAATAAAAATGTATGTAATCATAGATTTATGACTCCTTCTTAGAAACTGTATCATATAATTGTATTATAAATAATTACGTAAGTTATTTTATATATATATATATATATATATATATATATTTTTTTTAAATATTTAAATATTTTATTATTATCACAAAATCATTATATAATTATTGTAAAAAATATTTAATATTGAAATTAAAATTAGAGATAGAAATGGATAACACATGACTGTTGTATTATGACTGGAAAAATCGCAAACTTGCACCCTGGAGTTGAAATCCCTTCGTTCGTCATTCTTAAATTCTTTTATATCGGATGGATTGTGACCATCATGTGTTTGTAAACCCGAGCGCTGCAGTAACATTGTATGTGTTGTGCTGTGGTTTGCAGGAACTCTCTGTCAGGCTCTCTGAAGCAGCTGGCAATGGGGCAGCATCAGGGAAACGCAGGAGGATTGGGCTCATATGAAACTGTCCAGCACTTCAATGACATCAAGGAGCATCTGCACGTTGTCAAGAGGAACATCGAGCACATTATTCAGAAAAATGCTGTGAGTTGATCTTTTAAGAATGAATCTGTAGTTTTTAGTTTTGTTGACAGATTTGTCTGTTTTTTATTTGCCAGCTTAATATTATTATTATTTATTTTTTATTATTTATTTTTTATTATTTTTATTATTTAGCTTAACTTGATTAAAATGTCTAAAATTAAAATAACTAAAAAATAAAGTTAAAATTCAAACTGAAGTAAATTAAGATTTTTTTATGAAAGAATTCAAAAGAGAATTTGGAGGAAAATCACTAAACATTGTAATTGTATACAGTTGAAGGCCAATTATTAGCCCTCCTGTAAAATTGCTATTTTTCTAAAAATATTTCCCAACTGCTGTTTATTGTTATATAGAGATTTGTCCACATACATTTAAAATGTATATTAATTTCTTTTGTCTTTGCAATGATGACCATAAATAATATTACTGGTTGTAGTACTGGTTAATTATTTTATTACACACACACACACACACACACACATATATATATATATATATATATATATATATATATATATATATATATATATATATATATATATATATATAGACACACACACACACACACACACACACAGTTGAAGTCAGAATTATTAGCCCCTGTTTATTTTTTTCCCAAATTTCTGTTTAATGGAGGGAAGATTGTTTCAGCACATTTCTAAGCATAATAGTTTTAGAAACCTGTTTCTAATAACTGATTTATTTTATCTTTGCCATGATGACTGTAAATAATATTTTACTTGATATTTTCAAGACACTTCTGTACATTTTAAAGTGACATTAAAAGGCTTAACTAGGTTAATAAGATGAACTAGTCAGGTTAGGGTAATTAGGCAAGTAATTCTATAACAATGGTTTGCTCTGTACACTATCGAAAAAAAAATTGCTTAAAGGGGCTAATAATTTTGTCAAATTTATTTTTAAAATTTTTTAATTCTTGCCGAAATTTAAATTCTAGCCAAAATAAAACAAATAAGACTTCCTCCAGAAGAACAAATATTATCAGACATACTGTGAAAATTTCCTTGCTCTGTTAAACATCATTTGGGGGGGTGGGGGGGGGAATAAAAAAATAAAAAGGGGGCTAATAATTCTGACTTCAACTGTGTGTGTGTGTGTGTGTGTGTGTGTGTGTGTGTGTGTGTGTGTGTGTGTGTGTGTGTGTGTGTGTGTGTGTGTGTGTGTGTGTGTGTGTGTGTGTGTGTGTGTGTGTGTGTGTGTGTGTGTGTGTATTTATATATATATATATATATATATATATATATATATATATATATATATATAAATTTTCTATTAAATGGTCTTTTTATCACACTCTTTAGAATCCTGCAGAGAAGCTGAAGTGCCCTGAACTTCCTCCATTACCAACGTGTCTCTCGACCACACACTTCCTCATCTTCATTGTCATCCAGTCCCTCCTCTTCTTCGGCTACATCATGTACAAGTCAGTTTGTTTGTTTTTTCAAATCACAAGTGCTGAAATCACTTTCAGTGTCTTTTAAATTAAGCATTCTTTAATAATGAAAGCAAAATGGAAACCCATTGCAGCAGACGTTGTTTTGTATGCAAAGGCAAAAACTGTGACCACTTTTTAAAAGAATGTTTTAGTTGTAATTGATCAAGATTTCCCAAAATAACATGTACATTTGAAGGCGCTGAATATTAACTTGCATTTTAATGCCCTTTTCTCTATATTTGTCATTTCCAGGAGTCAGCAAGAAGCAGCGGCGAAGAAGTTTTTTTGAGGATTCGTAGTTCTTGGAAAACGCAGCACAACATGTAAATTTGTCCACTTTTGTTAATTTCCCGTTTGTTTTCTGTTGGCAAACTGTAAATTTATTCTACTTGAAGTATTTAGTTAGTTTAGCAGTTTTTTGTTTTAATTCTGGACTTTTTAATTTGATCAGAGTTGTACAGTATTTGAATGACTGCTCTTTTCCTGAGTGTGTGTGGTATTTTCAGCAGAAGATTCCTGAATATGATGTAATATATTCTTTAGAGGTCGGACATTATATTTGCTGTTCAATACTGGTCCAGGAATCATTTCAAGAACTTGATTTACTGTCGAGGCGACGTTCTCAACTGTGGTGGTAAAACAAACTGCAAATCGATCAAGTGTTTTAGCACATTCTCTTTTGGCAATACCTTTACAATAAGGCAGTTTTCCCCTACAAAAGTGTTAAAGCTTTATTGTAATGGCAAAAGCAAGAACCAAGAGGCTTGAATGTGTTTTGAATCTCTCTAAAAAAAATACAAATGTTTTTCTGCGCAAACAATTTACATAAAACACCAATCAAATGATATTGTGTCGTCTTATTTTGTCAACTAAATAACATGACTTTTTTAATGTTGATTCTCATTAGGGTTGCACGATACTGGATTTCGGTACCAATCGATACTGAAGTCTTAAACGGTGCTGATTTGCCAATGTGTTCACATGCTCAACAGAAATGACTGTGACTGGCCTCAATATTCTATTATGGGATGTCACTGTTCTCTCACGAGTCCTTCACCAGTCTCTCTTGGTTATTGAGTAGCCTCTAGTGAAACGTCGCTAGTCAGACATCACTATTCTCTAACGGGACATCACTAGTCTCTCATAGATATCACTAATGACGGGACATTTCCAGACATTTCAATCAGGTTTAGATAAGGATTTTGAGTTGCCTTTTTATTATTTTCAAGCTTTTCCCTTAAGGGAGGTTATATTGCAGGTTTGGAATGACCAGCTTTTCTGTCTGTGGCTGAAAGGGTCATGTCTTTTGTCTGTGTCTGGATATTCGGTCATTAAAGAGCAGTTTTAGTTAATTATAATAATAACAAACCCTGGCCACTTGCGGCAAACACGTTGCTCTGGTGTGTGTAGGTGAGTATCCGAAGCAGCAGTGCCTCGTGTGGAGGATTATGAGGAAACTCTCTGGGGATTCTGTGACACAGGCCTTCATTAGGGATTAGATCAGACACACAGCTTTAACATACTTTCTCCACTGCCATTCAGCTCCACTCATCACAAACAACTGACCGCATGTTGCTTTGCAGGCTTTCAGTCAGAAGGGAAAGAAAAGGAGCAGTAGTACAGAATGTGACTATTGTATTTTTTTCCCCAGTAGGTGGAAGAACCGTAAATAACTCATTGCAGAAAAACAAATGTTTTCAAATGGAGGCCAAATTATGATGTCATTTTATTACATTTTTATTTTTTTAATCAATATTTTGCTGTCTATATTCAATCGTTTTATCTAAACGTTAAGCATACTAACCATCCAGCAGATAATCCCTGATATTTTGTTAATTGCTAGCATCATACAGGGTATTTTTTTATGTCTATGTATTCGAGTTGCCACCATAAATAATCCTAAATTGTCTTTTATTCTTTGCCTTATATTATTATATATTTTTATTATGTATTGTTTGTTATGTAAACCAATATTAATGAATCATTCTACTTCGAAAGTGGTTAATTTTCGTCAGAGTATGTCCCTGCTATTGGTGGTCAGTGCGCATGCGTTTAGCTGTGGCGATGATTCTTAGCGTTCATAATCCAGCAGGCGCTCGCTCTCCTCAACCCAACCCCCTCCCCTGCTCTCTCCTTTCAGAGGATTACAAACCGAGAGATGTCCCGTACATTCAGCACATCTGTCACTCCATCCAAACAAGCTGTGCAGTCCATCCAGCACGTGACGAGCCCCGTCCTCCGTTTACCAGCGACCTGTGGCGCGAGTTAAGGAAATAACTTCCGGTAAACTATTAACAAGTGTAAAATGTGTAAAACGAGGTGCCATTATTTTCTTATCAGTCAATCTAAAGAAAATGAAGGAAACCAGGGGTCTGTTCTTCGTAGCTCGCTTAAATGATCTAAGATGTTTTAGCAGATCCTGGATCTTTTAATATTGATGATAACTGATCTCTGGCTAATTTGCTTCTTCAAACAAGTACGTGAATCGGATGAAAATGTCTGGATTAAATGATTTTAGATCGCTGCGTGTGTTGTGAGACTGATCTATCAATCTTTGATCATGATCAGCAATGCAATGATTGGCTGACGGCACAGCAGCGTAATGACATCATCTGATTAATATTCAATTATCCATGTGAGCAAAATTACATAAAATTCATTGGAAACGGTTAAATATTTAACGCAATAACTTTGCACCTTGTTGAGGGCTGCATGATTGGCCCTTTTTTCTCTAAATAAACCGAGCAGTTTGTTTAGTTTAACAGTTAGAGCGGATTTTCCTTACCCATAGTAGTATTATAGTAGCCGTTTTTTTATTTGGTGAAAAGAATAACTGGTTGTTTACAAAAGCATTTTGATATTGGTAAAGGTGTCTGCAACTTTTATGAAGCATCAAATCACTGTCATATTAACTGTCAAACATGTTTATGACTGCATAAATGTATTATTGCTTTTAAAAAAAGTCACATATTGTGCATTTCTATTATCATACACATTGTACAAAAGCGATCTAAAAAGTTCATATCAATAAGTTTTCTCTTTGCACCACCAGGTGGCAATCTTTGTTCCTTCATTTCCGGGATGCAGATTCCATAAGTTTTATTAATATTTAACTTTATTCATAAATAACTATAACTTTATATAGTTTAAAAAATTGAGTATTTCCCCAAGTGTATATAACTACAACTGTAAGAAAATATCTTACCTGAAAGACCATGTATGAGCTAGCAGAACTGTTGCTATGACAACAACTCTAAGATCAGTTTTGAAGAACGAAACAATCCTGGATCATGTCAAATCGTCAATATCCAAATCCAGCTAACTGAGTAATCCACGTACGAAGAACGGACCCCTGTTTGAACTAGCTACTTTAAGCTAAATGTAGTCCAACAGTCAACTGTAAAGCTGCTGTACAGAGCAAATAATCTGGACGAACTGAAAAGTATTAAAAAAAAACTCTCCATTGGGAGAGTTTTTTTTTATCACTTATGACTTCTTTACATTTCAATCGAGCATCAGAATGGGGAAGAAAGGTGATTTAAGTGACTTTGAATGTGGCATGGTTGTTGGTTCCAGGCGGGCTGGTCTGAGTATTTCAGAAAGAAACTGCTGATCTGCTGGGATTTTCCCGCACAACCATCTCTAGGGTTTACAGAGAATGGTCTGAAAAAAGAAAATATCCAGTGAGCGGCAGTTATGTGGGCGCAAATGCCTTGTTGATGTCAGAGGAGAATGGCCAGACTGGTTTGAGTGGTAGAACGGAAACAGTAACTCAAATGACCACTCGTTACAAATGAGGGTTGCAGAAGAGCATCTCTGAACGCACAACATGACAAACCTTGAGGCGGATGGACTACAGCAGCAGAAGTCCACATCAGGTGCCACTCCTGTCAGCTAAGAACAGGAAACTGAGGCTACAATTCACACAGGCTCACCAATATTGGACAATAGAACATTGGAAAAACGTTGCCTGGTCTGAGTCTCACATTCTGCTACGACATTCAAATGTCAGGGTCAGAATTTTGCATCAACAACAAGAAAGTATAGATTATTCCTGCCTTGAATCAGTGGTTTAGGCTGGTGGGTGGTGGTGTAATGGTGTAGAGGATATTTTCTTGGCACACTTTTGGGCCCAGTAGTACCAACTGAGCATCGTGTCAACCCTACAGCCTACCTGAATATTGTTGCTGGCCGTGTCCATCCCTTTATGACCGCAGTGTTCACATTTTCTGATGGCTACTTCAAGCAGGATAATGTGCCATGTCATAAAGTGTGAATAATCTCAGACTTGAACATGACGATGAGTTCACTGTACTCAAATGGCCTCCACAGTCACCAGGCTCAATCCAATAGAGCACCATTGGGATGTGGTGGAAAGGGTGATTTCCATCATGGAGCAGCCGACAAATCTGCAGCAACAGCGTGATGCTATCATGTCAATATGGACCAAAACCTCTGGGGAATATTTCCAGTACCTCGTTGAATCTATGCCACGAAGTTCAGAAGCTAAAAGTGGATCAAACCCGGTACTAGTAAGGTGTACCTAATAAAGTGGCCGGTGAGTGGATATTCACAAATGACGTTAAGCCATTTTACAAGGACATTTACATTCTAACTCGTCTGTGTCAAGTTTATATAAAGCAATACTTTTTTTAGCATCAAATTACAGAATCTAAATAATCTTAAAGTTTTTGTCCGTTGCATCTATAGGCTGTTGTATAAGTCATTATATAATAGGCGAAATTACTATTTCGCAGTAACTTCTGCTACTATATTTCACACAACAAAATTTCTTTATCATGTTGGCCTAGCTAATGCCTTGTTTAACACATTTTGAGTTTCCTTTGTTACTTCAAGACTAATGTATTATTAGAGCTAAGTGGATGTCAGTTTAGGGTGTCTTGTGTCTTACTTGCATTAGTACTCTGTTTCCGTATGAATAGTTGTCCTCCCAAGGCGACCACATTGTCACTTAATGTAAATTGGAATCTTAAGAACTTTGTGCGCAACAATTACCTCTTAAAATGACCTTCTGTTTAGGAATAATTTGTTTTTGCCGTGTTTATGCTTCCTATAAATCCATAATGGAGTAGTTCTGGGTCTGAAGGGACACAATGGTGCCCTTATTGCATTAAGTGTCTTCACCTTGGACAGACAATGTGAGCTTCAGTTGTGACTGTGTCAGAGTTTTGAAAGGAGATAATCACCTCACAAAACAAGAGTTGTTCCGTGGGACAATAGTCAATCTGCAGCATGAATTGACCTGAGGTACTTGTCAACTTTGGATAATTAAGTAAAATGAGACCTTTCAGTGATTACATTGAGTTGTTTTTTTTTTTGTTTTTTTTGCAAGGGTCATAAAAGGGTCATGGATTATAGGTGATTAGGATGTGATTTGTAGTGTGAAAACACTTGCTGCTAAATGTTAATGCTGTGCTAGCTAATGGGTATATTCAGCAGCTGAAAACTGGGCTATTCTTTCTTTTATACCAAAGCTAACAAGTTATGATCACCCCTGGGGTTAAACCAGCTTAAAACATCACATTAGAGAAGTCCACAGCGGTTGTTGGAGTGTGAAGGATCGGTTGCACTAAGGATGTTATGTGTTGTGTTTTAGAAATGGGGCATTTGTTGCTTTAGGTGTGAATGTTATGCTACTAAGCTAACAAACTCAAAATCTTAATTGAAAACTAGTAATGTACAGTTAAAACCAAAAGTTTACATGAACTAAAAAGGAGCATAACCATTTTTTTAAAAATGTCTGATGGTAAATCATACTAAATGTTTACTATTTCAGGTCCGTTAGGATTACCTAAATTATTTATATTTGCTAAATGCCAGAATGAGAGAATTTTTTTTTTTTTATTAATTAATTTTCCAGACAGTCAAAAGTTTACATTTTTTTCCCTTTTTTTTTTTTTTTTTTTTTTTTAAGCTTTGCTTTTAAACTGTATAATTTTGGTCAAATGTTCTGGGTATCCTTCCACAAGCTTTTCACGGTAGTTTGAAGGAATTTGGCCCATTCCTCCTGACAGAATTGGTGTAACTGAGTCAGATTTGTTGGCTGTCTTGCTCGCACAAGCTTTTTCAACTCTGCCCACACATTTTCTATGGGATTGAGCTCAGGGCTTTGTGATGGCCACTCCAAAACATTCAATCTGTTGTCCTTAAAGCATTTTGAACTAATTTGGCAGTATGGTTAGTGTCATGGTCTGTTTGCAAGACCTATTTGTGGCCAAGTTTTAATTTCTTGGCTGATGTCTTGACGTGTTGCTTCAGTATTTCTACACAATGTTTTTTCTTCATGATGCCATCTACGCTGTGAAGTGGACCAGTCCTTCCTGCAGCAAAACAGCCCCACAACATGTGCTGCCATCCCTATACTTCACAGTTGGGATGGTGTTCCTAGGCTTGTAAGCTTTCATCTTTGTCCTGCAAATGTAACACTGGTCACTTTAGCCAAACAGTTCAGTCTTAGTTCTATCAGACCACAAGACATGTCTCCAAAAAGTACTTTTTTTTTATTATTTTTTTCCCCCAGTGTAATTTAGCAAATTGTAATCTGACTTTTTTTGTTGATTCTGGCTTGTTGATTTTCCCATGTTGTCACAGAAGGAAGCAGTGTGTTTGAGGTTTTCCTTAAATACTATTCTACAGTCCTCCAATTAACTCAAATCTCGTCAATTAGCCAATCAGAAACTTCCGTAACCTTGACACCATCTTCTGAGCGTTTTCAGAGGCATAATAATCGTATTGTATGTAAACTTGACTTTCTAGAAAAGTTATAACAATTTCTCAAAAATTGCGGTCTTTCGTCTCGTTTCGCACTTGACCAACTAAATGAATGCTTAATGAATATAATGAATGGGGCTCTATACTGATCAGTGAGCACCATCTTTCGAATGAGACGTTAAAACGAGGTCCTGACTCTGTGCTCGTGAAAAACTCCCAGGATGTCTTTTTAAAAAAAGTAGGGGTTTAACCCTGGCATCCTGGCCAAATTTGCCTACTGGCCTCCATCCATCAAGGCCTCCTAACCAGTCCTGCCATGTACACTGGAGTCAAATGGAGTTAAATGAGGTGGGTTTGTTTGTTTGTTTGTTTGTTTGTTTGTTTTTTTCAAGAAAGAGAGAGAGAGAGCTCACATGTGGAGTTCCACAGGGGTGAGTTCTAGGTGCATTATTACAATTTTTTTTTTAAATCATATTAATTATTTTAAAATGCCACTTATTGAAATCCACATCTTTGCCACAGCAGCCCTCATATTAACCAATCCTTAACAAATAAAAAAATATAAGTAACTCTAGTTTTTGCAACTCTAACCATATTTTAACCATATTTTTTAAAAATGTAAACTTTTGATCTTATTCTTCATGTACGAGCGGGCGCAGCCATTTGAATCTTTTTGGCTCCAGACTTTTGGTTTCATTTACTTCCATTTATTTTTAGACGCTAAAAACAGCTCGTTATGCTGCTTGATGGTGCAAACTGATATTTTCTTATTATTCTGCTTTTTTCTGTATATTCATGAAAACACTTGTTTGTTGAGCAAGTAGTTTGACTGTTTTATATTCCTAGTCATTCCTCCCATAGGCAACTGAATCTGAAGTTCTAAAACAATCGCAAAAACGAGCACACTTCTGCATTGAGGAATAAGGTCAATACATTTCCCACAATAAAAGCCATGGTTAATTTTCAGAAGGGGGAAATCAAGACCATCTGAAGACCAGCTAAAACATCTGAAGGTAAATGTTCTTTTTTTCATAGGTTCTATAAATTGTCATGTTTAACACACTATCTATTTTTCTTGAATCTTCCCAGGACACAAATACCAAAATCAACAGGAATCTAGATGTTTGCCGAACATGGTGGTGAAATCATACTGTGCATCTGGTAAGTAATAATAGCACTTCACTTTTGCCACATTTTCTATGTTACAGCCTTATTCCAAAATGGATTAGATTCATGTATTTCCTCAAAATTCTACACACAATACCCCATAATGACAATGTGAAAAAAGGTTTATTGAAATGGTGGCAAACTTGTTACAAATAAAAAAAACAGAAAAATCACATGTACATAAGTATTCACAGCCTTTGCCGTGAAGCTCTAAATTAAGCTCAGGTACATTCTGTTTCCACTGATCATTCTTGAGATGTTTCAGCAGCTTAATTAGAGTTCTTCTGTGGTAAATTCAGTTGATTGGACATGATTTGAAAAGGCATACACCTGTCTATATAAGGTCCCATGGTTGATAGTACATGTCAAAGCACAAACCGAGCATGAAGACAAAGGAACTGTCTGTAGACCTCTGAGACTGGATTGCCTGGAGGCAGAAGGCTGGGGAAGGTTACAAAAAACATTCTGCTGCTCTGAAAGTTCCAATGAGCACAGTGTCCTCCATCCATAAGTGGAAGATGTTAGGAACCACCAGGAATCTTCCTAGAGCTAGCTGGCCATCTAAGCTGAGTGATCGGGGGACAAGGGCCAACCATCTGTGCTGCAATCAGTGGCCCAGCCAGAGCCCAGCCTAAACCCTATTGAACATCTCTGGAGAGATCTGAAAATGGCTGTACACTGTCACTTCCCATCCAACCTGATAGAGCTTGAGAGGAACTGCAATGAGGAATGGGTGAAAATTCCCAAAGACAAGCTTGTGCCATCATATTCAAAAAGACTTGAGGCTGTAATTGCTGCCAAAGGTGCATCAACAAAGTATTGAGCAAAGGCTGTAAATACTGATGTACATGTGATTTTTCAGGGTTTTTTATTTTTAATAAATTTGAAACAATTTTAAAAAACGTATTTTTCATGTTGTGATTATAGATAATATTGTGTAGAAGTTTGAGGAAATAAATAAATTTAATCTATTTTGGAATAAGGCTGTAACATATAAAATGTGGAAAAAGTGAAGCACTATGAATGCTTTCTGGATGCACCTCATCTCCACATCTCCATCTGTGGAACAGATAAACAGGTATGTAATCCAGTCACAGTTCTCTGGCCTCAGAAAGGTTATAAACGGAAAGTCTGCGAATGCACTTCAGTGCCTCATTAAGTAATGTGATTAGCAGTCAGTGGGTGGACACAAATGAGACATCTAAAACCCAGGCCGACCTAATCTCCAAAACACAAAATATAGAGTTTTCCACTTTCTCTCAGGTTGTTCTGTGTCGCTGATATTTTAGTTGCAACTCCTGATGGAAAAATGCATGAAGGTCTTTCACTTTTACAGTGCAGCAAAGCACACAGCCATCTGCCTCTGTGTAGACGGACGCATCTTAATCCAGATTATGGCTGCAGCATAAACGTTTTTTTTTTTTTTTCCCCCTAGTCAACAGTGTGTCCTTGATAGCACAGGCAGGTCGGTTAGCCTAGCTCCAATTTGACCACCAGCAATCAATCTAAAGGACTTCTATAGTGGAAATCGAGGATTCAGACCCAAATATTTCAGGAAATCGCAACTTGGCATCAAGCTAGAGACTCCGGCGTGGTAAATAATGGCGTTTTTAATCAAAAGTATGGTGGGGAACCCATTGAAAGGAATGGGACTTGGAGGAGGAGATGAAAAGGCTGAAGAGGAGACCCCTAAAGACCCTGCGGCCGCTGCCGGGATGACTCGAGAAGAATATGAGGAGTACCAGAAACAGCTTGTGGAGGAGAAGTAAGTCAAGTTTAGGCCCTAATTTTGCTTGCATACATGACATTAAATGACCTTGACAAAGTGGATTGGAGAATCTTATATGTTGCATCTTGCAGTTAAAGTTGCTGTTATTTCCACTTTTAAGATTTATTATTAGTTCTTAGTGAGATTTAATACAATCCCAATGTTATCAAAACTCTAAGCAAGTTGATTTTGGATTTCCTTCTGTATTTTCCACACTCAAAGTCAATCATACATCACAGAAAATGTGTGTTCAGATTAAATTGTAATACATTGATTTCCATTGCTATACAAGCAATGATGCATACTCATGAAGGCATTATTTATTCTCAGTAATAATGCAAAATTACTGGTAGTCATACCTCATCCTGATGCATTAAATATGATAACGTCAATGATGAAAGATGAACAGATTCGATGTTGCTATCAGAAAGTAAGCGTCAGGTGCGAGCTGCTAATCAGTCCTAAGAGCAGGGCTTAGCACGGGTTATCCTGGCCTTGTTGAGCTGGATAATGCTATTTTTAGAAACAATCATGATAGCAACCGAGTGCATTGAAAAGTAGAACGTTGAATCTTTGACCTCCTGTGAATATAAAATTTGAAATGTGTTTATGCATTTGTTTTTGTTTTTTTCTTGTTTTTATTTATGGATTTATTTTTCTTTTACATTTATAATTGTATTAATTTACTCATTTATTTGTTAATGTATTATGGTCCTTTATGTATTGATTTATTGGTTTATTTTTTTATTATTTTTTACATATAATTCTGAATGTATTATGTTGAATTTTTTATTTATTTGATTTTATAGATAGTTATGAATAGATTAATTATTTAGGTATTTATTTGTTTGTTTTCACACTAATTATGAATTAATTGTTTATTTTGTTTGATTTAAGTATTTATTTATTGTTCGTTTGTTTGTTTGTTTGTTTTCACATGTAATTAGGATTAGATTATTCATTTTTATTTTTCAAATATTTTTATTTGTTTGTTTGTTTGTTTAAGTATTCATTATTTGTTTGTTTTCACACTAATTATGAATGGATTGTTTATTTTGTTTATTTATTTATTAAGTATTAATTTATTGTTTTTTGTTTTACATATAATTATGAATGGATTTTTATTGTCATTATTTTTTATTATTTTTTCATTTGGTTGTTTTACAAATGATGAATGGATTGTTTATTTTGTTTAAGTATTTATTTATTTTTGTTTGTGTAATTATGAATGGATTATTTATTTACTTATGTATTGTTTGTTTTCAAGTAATTTGGAATGGTTTATTTATTATTTATTTTTAATAATTTTTTATTAATTTATTTATTTAAGCATTTATTATTTGTTTTCACACGTAATTATGAATTAATTGTTTATTTTGTTTATTTATTTAGGTATTTATTATTTGTTTGTTTTTAAACGTAGTTATGAATGTATTATTTTGCTTTTTAATTTAATTAGTTTTTAGTTTTTACATGTAATTATGGATTATTTATTTATTTACTTCATTTATTGTTTGTTTGTTTTCACATGTAATTATGAATGGATTAATTATTTTTATTTATTTTTATTGGTTTAAGTATTTATTTTTGTTTGCTTTTATGAATGGATTATGCATTTTATTTTTTGTAACCAGGCCTCAACCGTCAGCCATTTTGCTTTTTGTTATAAAGATTTAACTGACATTTATTTATGACTTATTCATCGTGGTTTTAAAATTGGAGTCTGATTTTATTGTTTTATCTGAACATTCAAAAACAACAACAACAACAACAACAATAATAATAATAATTAGTCAACGTTATTACATAACCAAAATAATACATTTAAATAATGGTGTTCATTCAAGCTTGCTTCAAGCTTTCTTGTCTACTTATACATTTACTTAGTACCAGTCATATGTACAATATGTGATTTTACAGTTTAGTCAACATCTGACGTGGATCCAAACCTTTTATCAAAATTGTCCTTAAACTATTTAACAACAAGAATATTTTTGATCCACTTCAAATGTTGACTACTGTATTTTGAAATCTTAAAGACAACACATTTTGATTAGGCTGTTAGATTTTGTCTTGAGGGAATAAAGAGATTTCCAAAATCAAGCATGAAAAAAAAACCAACATCAGATATGTTGATTGCAACTATTACTATGTTTAATCCGAAGATTTAATATTCCTCATGTTCAGCTGAGGTAACTGTTGATGCTAGTTGCTAAGTAGAAATATGAGCATGTCAGAAACAGATGATTCATACAATAAACACACATGTCTGCTGTGAGATTACATCGAAACATCTCAAGATCTTTGTGTAGCTTCAGTTCAAACACCCGCAGGATTTCACGATCTACTTTTTATAGCCGTATAGCGCTTGCCCGAAACAATGACTGTAAGCATCTGAAGCTCTTGATCTCAAATTAAGCTGTAAAGCTAAAGCCCGGAGGTCATTTCATTTGCTTACAGTCTTCTGTCACGCACAAACAGCAATGCATGTTGTCCACAGAATTATACATGTTTAGGGAGGAATGATTTTTTTTTTTACATTAAAATCACAAGATTTGTATCCACTGTATTGCACAGACTTAATAAAAAAAAAGCTAGATTATAAACTGTTTTTGTCTTTGCATGTGATAATGTATTGTCAACATATCTGTGATCCACAGAATGGAAAGAGATGCAGATTTCTTGCACAAGAAAGCAGAGAGGGCGACTCTGAGGGTCTGTCTAAGAGAAAAATACAGACTTCCCAAAGTAAGACACTTTTCTACCCCTCTTCCTTCTCAAATACAAACATCAGTCGTTTTTTAGGTTATTCAGGTATAAATTGAGTATAAACAACCAATTAAGATTCTAAGTTTATACACACTCAAACTTTTGCTGCTTGATTAATCTAAATGAGTTGAAACAATTCAATTGTTAAGGTTTTTTGGAGACAACTAATTATTTTGTTCAATCCACCTCAGTTTGAAGAAATAATTAGGTTACTTATTTGATTTGTGTTGGGGCAACATGAAGGAATTGTGTGAAACCCAGCATTTCTTTTACAGTGCACTCAATTAATTTGGTTTGGGACAACATAAATGAATTAAGTTAACTCATTAATTTTTACAAATTTAAATAGATTGAACATAAAAAATTAAGTTTTCCGCCAACAAATCTCTGGAGTTGTTTCAGCTCGTTTTAAATAAATAGTTTTAAACAAACAGCAAACATCATTTTGTGATGTGTTTACAGGCACACTATCAGATTTTTCAAGGGCGTTTCTTTCTGTATGCCCACCAGTACTGCATTTATTTGCGCCGAATTACTGTACAAAACAGCAATATTATTATTTTCATGTATTCTACATTGTAATGAATTACTGTAAAAATTCAGCTTCTTTTATCCAGTCTTCTGTCAATTGATTCTTCGAAATTTGTCCAAATAGGCTGATGGTGCTCATCAAATATTGTGCTGATTCATTTTTTTGTTGAAACTCATACACGTGTTGTTTTTTTCTTCTTAAAAAAATATATAGACAAGTTTCTCTCCTGGATTATTTTAATTCTTGATGTTTAAGAAAACAAGGAATTTTTCACAGTATTTGCTATTGTATTTTGTTTTTTTAAAGAAAGGCCTATTTCTTTTAGTTTTGCTTAAATGTTTTTTAATTAGTTTTTTAGGGTCAAAATTATTAGCACCTTTGGGAAATATATTTTTTTGATTGGCTAAAGAACAAACCACGGTTGTCCAATGACTTGGCATGGAATGATAACCGTGGTTTGCAAAAGTCATGGTTTTGAAACCGCTAAAAATTTGTTATACCATTCCCAAGGGTATGTAAGGTTTTTAAATGTTTTTTTGAAACTAATAAAGACAGCAGAAGTCAATGATTTATTTGAATTATTTAGCCTGACATGTTTTCTGCTCCAAAATGTTTTAAATGTTTGCTAAAATAAAATGTATTGTGTTTATTGGGAGAAAAAAAATGTTTTCTTTACTCGGACATTTAAAAATAACATGTTTTAAAGCAGTAATCACTATAGTGTGACACTGTGGTATTTTTATTCAAGGTTTTCATACTGTCAGAAACTTATACCGGCTCATGCCTACCAATGACTTGCCTATAGTTAACCTATTTAAGCCATTAAATTGCATTTTAAGCTGGACGCTAGCATCTTGAAAAATAAATAGTATGTACTGTCAT
This sequence comes from Danio rerio, assembly GCF_052040795.2. Taxonomy (NCBI): domain Eukaryota; kingdom Metazoa; phylum Chordata; class Actinopteri; order Cypriniformes; family Danionidae; genus Danio; species Danio rerio. Next base: position 11,920,887 of record NC_141041.1, read on the forward strand.
CAAGTCAAAGACAAGTTAGTTATTAAAACAATAATGTTAAATATTTTGTTGTAAAAAATCTTCTCAATATGGGAAATATTTGAAAAAATGTAAATAATTTTGACTTGAGCTGTATGATAATCTTATTTTATAGCAGTATTCTCTAACATTATCTTTACAGTCAACTCCATGTATAAACCTGAATAAACTAAATTATGAACTGTGGTGCATGTTAAAGACAAACTCAACAATTCATTAACATTTGAATCCTCTTTTAGCATTTTACTTTCCACTTAAATAGTCCTGCAGTCAATGTATAATAAATAATGTTGCCTTACACTGCAGGACATATGGGAATATATGCACAAAAGCGGTCACTAGGGTACAGTGTTGGGGAAAGTTACATTTAAAAGTGATATCTTACAATCTTGAGTCACTTTTTAAAAGATAACTAATTGTAGTTAGTTATTTTTTAAGGAAAGTAATGTGTTGATAGTGTGATAGATACAATTAATTCATAAATTTAATTAAATAGTTGGCACAATAGCCTAATGCAGGGGTGACCAAACTTGGTCCTTGAGGGGCAGTGTCCTGCAAAGTTTAGTTCCAACCCCAATCAGACACACCTGGGTTATCTAATCAAGCTCTTAGGCTTTCTAGAAACCTCCATGCAGGTGTGTTGTGGCAAGTTGGAAATGGAATCTACAGGACACCGGCCCTCCAGGATCAAGTTTTGACAGCCCAGGCCTAGTGGTTAGCGCACCGACATATGATGCAGTAGCACATCAGGGCGTCCCGAGTTCAAATCCAGGCTCGAGGACATTTCCCTACCATAATATTTATTTATTTAGTCTATGCTGGGCGTAAGGTTTTAATATATTACTTTTTAAAAGTAGCTTTCCAGAAACTGCTGACACATTTGTACTTGAATGTTCCATGTTGTTACCTAATGGCCCGTTTTTACTGAGTGGTACAGTAAGGTACAGTTCGGTACGCTTTTATAGCTGTTTCCACTGTCAAAAAGTACCAAAAAATGAACCATACCACTTTTTTGGGTACCCTTTTGAAAGGGTACCTAGCACAACAAAAGGGTACCAAAAGCTGGAGCTAGACGCGCAGCTGACCGCTATTTTTTTACACAGATGTGTCACTAGCTCATGCACAAGCCAGGAGAATGAAAATAAAGGAAGCAGCATTTTTTTTAAATACACAGCCGAGACATTACACCATAAAAGTATATAATAAGGGTACCTACCACAGCAACATACACAAGTATTTATGTGTATAAAGCATCTGTTCTGTGAGAAACGCTTCTCATATGATACGTGAACGACTTGTAAAGCTTTACATTTTCTAGATCAAGAATGACGTCGACTGAAACTTTGTTGTACACCACACACACCATTGGTACCTTTTTGGCAGTGGAAACGCAAGCCTGATAAAGGTGACCTGTACTGTACCACTCAGTGGAAACGGGCCAAAAGGATCCAAATTGTACTTTTAAAGGTTCATACACTGTTATTAGTGCCTAAAAACTACAAACTGTAGCTTTGAAAAGGTGCTGCCACAGTTTTTTTTACCTTTATTTTTGAGGGTCTTATCATGACACTTATCATCATAACAAAAGTCAAACAATTAATAGGAGCATTTAAATTAATGTTGTGTAAAAAAATACAGTGTACAGATTTCCGGGACACATGATAAAATGATTGGGGTGATTTTAAAAAATTAACGCGTCTCTGATCCACATAGTTAATGTATTCCTGTAATGTCAAAGATCAGTTTTTGGCACCATTTCTCCAGTTCCACATGCTACTTCAGACTTTATCATTCTTTTTACAGTTGCGACAGCATATTAGAATAAAGCAATGTATAACAAGGACATAAATTGATTCAAGAGACGTCAAACAAAAGAAAAAAAAGAATGCTTTTTTCACAGTTTCATTTTGAAATAAATGCTTTTTATAATTGTGACACAAGCAGCAAAAACTAAATTCAAATTTGGAAAGAATGACTACAATAATAATATGAATTATTCATCCAAAAAGCAAAATTCTATCGTTTATGATGGATGCTTTTTCCAACAAACTTCATACTGACGTGCTCACGGTGACCCGAGTTCGATTCCTGGCTCGAGGTCCTTTGTCGATCCTACCCCTCACTCTACTGCGAATGCTTTACTGTCTGAAATCTCTACTGTCCTATCATAATAAAAGTAAAAAAAAAAAACTAAAAAAATTTGTAAAAAATAAAACAACAATTGAGGGTTATAAATTATTATTTTTTTCTTTTTTTCTTCTTTTTTGGTGAACTGCCCCTTTAAGCACTAAACAAAATATTAGATTTTTGCTGGATTATGTGACATTAAAAAATTCAGCTCTGCTGTCTCAGGGATGAATTAAATTTTAAAATATTTGAAAATACTTATTTAAAATAATAATAATATTCATTTAATAATATTAATTCATTTTTGATCAAACAAATGCAGCCTTCTGAGTGTAGGACACTTCCTAAAACCTTTTTTTATTATCTTAAAGAGAGAGCACACAAAAATAAAAATTAGCTCTTATTTAACTCACACAAGTAATGTTCAGTTGAACAATAAAGATTATTTTTGGATGAAACTGTTCCTTGGTATTTCTTAAATCGTGAAGTCAATAAAAATATACAGGTAAAACTAGTTTAAAGAGGGGTAATTTACTCAAATGTTCATTTACTCATTATTTATTCCCCTTTAAGTGCCTCTTAAGTTTAATAAGTTTCCTTTTCTGTTGAACACAAAAGAAGATTTTTCCATAGTAGGAAAAACAAATACTATAGAAGTCAATATTTACTGGTTTCCAGCATATTTTACATGATTTTCTTTTGTGGTTAACAGAAGAAAGAAACGAGCATTAAAAGTTTATGAAGTGAAACAATCAGGTCTGTAAAACAAACTAAACATATCTTTACAACAGTATTACCTTTAATCTGCTGCCTCGCCAAACAGCATTTGTGACAATCTGGATTACTGAACTATCCCTGTATTTATCTCTGTTTGTTCCGAGTCCTCATCCAGCACTATATGAGCTTGTTTACCCGTTTTCTCCTCAGAGCGAGCAGGACGAGAACATGCTGCAGATGGCCGGAGACGATGTGGACGTTCCTGAAGAGCTACTGAAGATGGTGGATGAGGATGCCACAGAAGAAGAGGAGAAGGACTCCATCATGGGCCAGATTCAGAATCTACAAAACATGGACATGGATCAGATCAAAGAGAAAGCCAGCGCTACGTTGACAGAGATGAAGTCCAAGGCCGAGGAGAAATGTTCTGTCATGTAGGGGTTTAACAAACTTGCGCATTTCTACACACAACATTAACAACAACAAAAAAGGTCAGGATTTTGATTTGGAGGAGATTTGAGGAGAAAAAAAATGTGCACTGCAAAACAAAAAAAGGCTTTTCTTACCTGAAGTTTTTGTCTTGTTACTATATAGTGCAAATATCTAAAATTAAGAAGCATTTTTAGACAAGTAATGTTTTCAGAAACAATGTCAAATTCTTATCCCGAGTTCAGACTGCATGATTTTAGCCCCTAATTTTGACTTGCCAAGAGTTTTTGAGAAATCGCAGACAAATGACTGAAATCACAAGCAAATCGGTGCTCTTTCACGTAAGTAACAATCACACAGTGTGAACTATCAAAGATCTGAGAGAATCGCTGATGAGTTGCACAACGCCCGTGAGATATTTGGCATGCTAAACATCTGGAGCTGTCGGCTATTCAAATCATGCTGTGTGAAATGTGTTCTGATTGAAAAATAACATCCACGATCACCTACAGCCAATGAGAGAGCAGCATCCACTAGTAAGAATATCTGCAGGCCAACGGGAGGATGGGGGAGAAGTTAAAAATGCTTCTTTTCGGTCTATTTGGACGCAAGAAATGGAGGAAAAACTAGTAGAAATTTGGCAGAGGCACCCATGCCTGTTTGATGTGTTATCTGAGCTATATCACAACCGGGTCAAGAAAAAAAAAAGTTGTGGAGAAATTGCTAATTCCCTTCAATAGCCAGGTGAGGCTGAGCACAACAAGTACAACAGTTTCTACCTCACTAAAGGCTTCTTTCTCATTGTGTAATTATTAACAAAGTATATACTACGCGACCTCACATTGTTTCCATGTCACTTCTCACTTGTGTTTGATTGTAAGACGTAGTTTGTTGGTCGATTCTACCTGTTGTAAAGCCATGCAGTGTGAAACCTGTCACCGATCCATCCTACAGTGTAAACACAGCAGCGAACGAATGCTATCCCAGATTGTCATGCAGTGTGAAAACATCTGTGATGCAACTACTTTGAAAATCGTGCTGTCTGAACTCGGCGTTAGGGTTTTTGTCTTCTTTCTAGTACAAATATCTAAAAATTCTTAAGCATTTTTTAGATATTGTTTTCAGAAACTATGTCAAATTCTGCTAAAAAAATGCAGAAGCATAGATTGAGAAGCATTTTTAGACAAGCAACACTTTAAAAAATATGTTTGCTGATTGTTCAAACTAATTTATGAGTTGAATAAACGATTTTTGGGGGCGTTTTTGAGAACTAGATTGTTTAATGTTTAATCAACTTAAATTTGTAAAAACAGTTGAGTTAACTCGACTAACTTAATCGATTTGAGTTGGGACAACATGAAGGAATTGTGTGGAACCCATCATTTTTTTACATTGATGTTTTTAGAAACAATGTCGAATTGAAGTGTGTTTTTCCTGAAAACAATCAAAAACAAAAGTAAAAAGAATTAGTTTTAGTTTAAAAAGTTTACTTTGCTTAAACTCACTTTTTAGCTTGTTTTAAGAAAAAACACATTTAATTTTGACTTCTTATTTCTAAAAACAATGCAATATTATTACTTCAAATCAAATCACTTTTATTGTAATGTAATGTGTGCTATGATGAGTGAAAAGTTTAGGTGAAAAGCTTGTCTACACTAAAAAAATAAAATAAAAAAAAACTGACGACCTCACAATTCCTTTAGTTGTTCCAACACAAATTAAGTTAACTCCATTATACGTAAAACATTTAAGTTGTCCCCCAAAAAACCTGAAGAAATGCATTGTTTCAACTCATTTTACATATGTAGTTTAAAGATGCACCAAAAGGCATTTTTTGAGCTTAAATGCTTCTTGATGTAAAAATGTTTTAATATTCTGACTAGAAACAAATATTTATGCATTCATTTTCTTTCGGTCATTTTAGTTTATTCAATTCACTTATAGCGCATGTCTTTGGACTGTGGGGGAAACCAGAGCATGTGGAGGAAACCCACGGGGAGAACGTGCAAACATCACAGTAATGCCAACTTACCTTGCTGGCAATCAAACCAGTGACCTTCTTGCTGTGAGGCAACAGTGTTAACCACTGAGCCACTGTGCCGCCACTAGAAACTAACTAATAATCTAAATAAGAAAAGCTTGTTTTTTTATGCAGTGCATGTGATTTTTAGTTATTTTATTTATTTATTTATTTATTTATTTTTTGTCCTGGCATTTTTAATTTAAGTTTGATCAACTGTGATCGATGATTGAATTTTGATCTAAAAATGTGGAAGGGTAACTCGCAAATGTTTTTCTTTTTGTTTTTTAATCCCCAAAAGCTGCTACATCTGATTGTAGGTCAGATTTTGGCTCTCGGTTTTGCTGTTGGACTTTATTTTTTTGTGTGTGGTATTTGAATAAACGCTTAGTAGCCTATTTTCCTCTCCTTTCCCCATTTTTTTCTGTTGCAATATTTACTTGTAAATATATCATAAACATATAATGACTTGAAGAAGAGGTGGAGAAGCTCTGTTTAAAACCCCTTCTGCTTTTTTGCACAAGGGATGAGATGAATGTGTACTGTTGAACTTTTTTCTTTAGCATTGATGCATATTGTTGTAATGCTTTTTAGGACTCTTTAGTTTTAATGTCATCACATTTTGTGAGAGGTAAATAGGCATGAATAGGATGTGTAAGAACAGATTAAATATGAATAAAAACAGATTATTTAAAAAGCTTTGGGTCTCTTGTGTATTTGTGACCAAAGTACAGACATGTTTGTGAGGTTTTTAATGACATGACGTTTTAATGTTATGCGTCATGTAGCTTTATGTTTACAAGAAAACAACAAAATCCGACGACAAAAAGTGTTTGGGAAATTATTTATTTATTTTTAAATCTGTTTTTTTTTAAGCTAAAAACTTCATGGTTATTAATAAGATTGTGTTACTATGGTGTTTAAAAGATTACGGCTATCAGGATCAGGAAGTCAGACTAATCTAGTCTTTTTATAAGACATAAATAAAGAATTGTCATACTAAACAGTTAAATGAAATTAAATGTTTCTTCATTTTTTTATGTAGAGATGTATTGTAAAATGATATTTGCCTATAATTAGCAATGTATAATAATTAGAAAAGAGAATGGAAATATTGCTAAAATTGTAATTAAGTGAACAAGGTTTTTTAAAGTTTTGAATTTGGTGTACTTCAGAAATGTACTTTAGTATTTTAAGTTTTACATATATTTTCTATTTTTTCCTGGAAAAAAAACATACTCGTATATGTTAATTTGCCAAATTTAATAAGAACAAATATGCAAATATTTAAAAAAAAAATAAAACTAATATTAGATAGATGGATAGATCTTAGCCACATATTTGAAATAATGTGTCAAAACAAACAGACCCTAGTTATATACATATGTTTTTTGCAACATAACTATTAAACATAATTAACAACATAAAAAAAGCTCTTTAAAAACAATGTATGCACAACAGACTGTTTATTCAGATTATTTTATTCAGATGTATTTGTAGGTGATTGCATGTGTTCATGGGTGTAGCACTCGGGGGTGGGGGGTATGTCCCCCTCACTTTTAGAGACAGACCCCCCACCCCCCACCAAATGTCACCTATGCCCTTGGAGGTGTTGGATCGCTTAGCTTTACATAAAGGAAAATTAAGACCTTTTAAAATTATTTTAGTCATACAAGACAAGATTTCAGTCTATTTATTTAGACTTTCCAAGGCCTAAAAGTTTTTGAAATTTAAGACTTTTTAAAACCCTGCAGATATAGACAGACTTTTTATAAGATAGATAGATGGATGGATGGATGGATGGATGGATAGATAGATAGTACATATACATCTGTAATTATGTTCATATCTATCTTCATAACCCTGATTATCAATAGCAACCTGTACAAATATCATTCTATTGTAAATCTCTGTTCATAGTTAATACAACCTGTATATAATGTTTACATCCATCTGTAAAATATCACCATAGTTTTTCTGTTGCACTTTATAACTTGTACCTATGTCCTGCACTTGCTGCCATTACACTCCTGGTTAACCTAAACTGCCTTTGAATCCAATCAAATCTAATGTCATACTTGGATAAAACCAGAAAACAAAAAAATAAAGTATATGAGTAAATGTTTTTACACATGCACTTAAATATTAAAATTATATTTTTGTGTGCTTCTCACTATTTTTACGCCAGTGGGCCCAATAATTAATTTTTTTATCTCGCCTATAGGGCCGGCACTGCATGCACCTGTGTTAATAACCTGAAATTTTGACATTGGTCAAAACAAACTTTTCTTAGTTAAGCCCTTAAAAACATTTTTAACTATGTTTTGAACTGAAAATAAAACAAATAATATGAAATTGAAATAAAAGATACATATTTATTTGAATAAAGTACTGTTTAAAAGTGTTTTTCAGTGTATCTAAACACAGCAGCAGGGTTAAAAATAGGCCTAAAGTACATTTTATTAAAGAAACAATTTTTGTTAATTTTTTTATATTTGACCAAACATTGAGTGTAGCGTTGCATCTCATTTTAACCGTTTTAGAAGCTTTAAAAACATTTAATGAGTTTATATATATATATATATATATATATATATATATATATATATATATATATATATATATATATATATATATATATATTTGTGAGTTCTTATGGCAATGTTATTTCCATATTATTTCGGTTGTATGACTTTTTAATAAGCTATAGGTGACAGAAAAATTTACTTTGTGTGTGCTTAAATATTACCTTTTCCTCTAAAAAAACTTCTATATATTACTAATATAGTTATATTGTTTTAATTATTTGATACATTAATAATATAGGTAAAAAAACGTTTTGAAAGAGTTACACTAAAAAATATTAAGAAGACAAATATTTTTATTTATTTTAGCTCATGTTTCAACTAAATTTAAGTTATACTAAGCTTAACTTAATGGTTTTAGTCAGTTTGATTGATGTAAATTGAGAAGACTAGAAAAAGTTCATTTGATACAAAAAAGTCAGCAAGATTTTTTTTACAGTGTACTGTATTCAAATTCCTATATTTTCCAAAGTGTTTTTCTAGGTATGTGTGTGTATCTTGTGTGAATAAATCTCGAAATACCAACATTATCTGTTGTAATTAGGGAAAAGCCAAACAGTTGAAAGGATTTGTGCTGTTTTGGATAGAGGGGGAAAGTGTGTAATCCCCTCAAATCAGCGTGTGTCCCGCGGATTATCGGACTGCTGTCAATCTTTGTTCGGAGCTAATTACACGTATCCATTCAATATTGAGGAAGTTTGCAAATTCTTCCAATTAACTGCACCTCAATTGTAGGCGAGCTCTCAGGGGTCGCGCTTGCTGCTTGAGATCGCGTTTTGTTCGTGTAACAAAATCCCCCCCAATGTCCGAAAACACTCCACGCTTTAAGTGTGGACCTAAAGTAGAGCTGGCTGCTGTTTTATCGTGTTTCGAGTTGCAATTAGTTAGTTAGGCTTCTTAAATGTTTGACCACCAAAGCGTTCGTAAGTTAGTTCGCTAAATATGTTTTCAGACGCCAATTTAGCCTACTCATCTAATATTTAATATATATAAGTAGGCCGACATATTCCCCTTATTTTACTCCGTCCATTTTAATTTCAAAATTTTCTTTTACAACCAAACATCATTTTTCTCTAGACATCCTACTGTATTTGGAAATACATTATTGTTTTGTTTAAAAAAATATTCCTATATCCTTTCTTGTGCAAATGCTGCAATGTAAAAAATCCTGCTTGCATTAAATTTCTAAACTGAATCAAATTAAAATAAGTTTAATGGACTCAATGCTATGTTGAACTGACTTAAAACAGCTTGCGCAGCTTATAAAATTAAGTTAGAACATGATTAACTTACAGTTGAATAAGTTACAATGACCTAAAAACAAAAGCTGTCAGGACTAATTGATCATATAATTTTTTGGTTTGCAGTGACCCAATGTTGGATCATATGGACAAACACAGTAGTATGGTTAAAAATAGGGCAAATTTACATTTTATTGAAGAAAAAATGTCATTAATTGTCCATATTTGACCAAACATTGGGTTTAATTTTCAGTGTGCGGTTGCATCTCATTTTAACAGTTTTAAATGCATGTTCATGTTATTTTTTTTATATTTATTTATTGCCTTCCAGCTATCATTTCCCCATTGCTAAAATGGTTAGTACGTGATTTTGTTTGTTATTTACGTGATTTACGTAGGCTATACTGCTGTGGTGCAGCATACATGTGCAAATTTACAATTTTAAATTTCTGTTTTAAGGTTGGAGCAAACATCATTTAGGAGTAGTTGGAGCAGCAGAGGCGAATCCATCATGTCCTGGAGTACTGCAGTATTACCAAAACAAGACCATCCTGAAGCTTTTGAATGTGGTTAATATATTGTAGATTGTGGAGACTAAAAGAAACCGGTTGGACAGCCTCTACAGCACACATTCTGCTCCATCAACACTTTGGTCTGTTTCTATTATTTTTCATTATACAAAAGTGTCTGGAACTTAAAACTTAATGGAAATAAAGCATTTTAAATGTTCTTGTAAACTGCAATAAAAGTTTTATTTTTACCAGTAATCGTAGCAATAGTAATGACAGAATGGATAAATATTATGGTAACACTATTTTGATACTGCTCTTTCAACAGACATTTAACTGACTATAAGAAACTTTGCGAGTATGTCAACCTACACGAACCCTCACCCCAACCTAACAGATATTTAAAATCTAATGAGAATTAGTTGCAATATAGCTTAAATTCAACAAACGGGTCATCAACATAAAGTGCGACTAAAACCATTTCTAATAATATCCATTGCTATACAAAAGCTGGTTTGCAAAACCCCAATGTTTGGTAATATGGACAAACACGGTAGGGTTGAAAATAGGGCTAATTTTCATTTTATTGAAGAAAAAATTGTCATTAATTGTCCATATTTGACCAAACATTGGGTTTCATTTTCAGAGTTGGGCGTTGCATCTCATTTTAACAGTTTAAAAAGCTTTTTGAAAGCATTTTCATGTTTTTTTTATATTTATTAGTTCTTATGAAAATTAATTAGCCATTTGCATACTATTTCGGATGTGATAAATGTTTTAATAAGCAGCCTATTTTTCATGACATTTTGTTTAAAGGTCTCCAGGTTTAGTTAGTAGTTATATATTTAACTGCTACAAATTATAGTTTAAGAATAACCTAAACTGTGTAGGCCTATATAAAGTAATTTCAGTAGGCTACAAAGAGTGGATGTAGCCTACTTTGTAATTTGAAGCATTCTTTCGTAAATGTAAAAGGATTGTTTTACCTCAAAACATCGTACAAAAATATTCCAAAACAAAGCTCTGGTTTTATATTCCTGTGTGCTTTAGTCTTGCAAATATACGCGGTTGTTGTTTTACTTAGACTTTTTTTCGTGTAGATATTTCTAAACTGCAGCAGTTTCACCTTGTTTGACATGATAATAAACTAACATCTTCAATATTGTCGGAAGCCTTTGAAAAACGTACACTAAATATGAACAATTTGCCGTGGCAACATATGTTTTTAGCTCATTGAAACTCATTAACTAGGCTACTTTAATCGTGTTGTAACTTAATTTTATAAGTCACGCAGGCAGTTTTAAGTCAGTTTAACATATAAGTTCAATTAACTCATAAGGTTAATTTAATTAAGCTTAATTTAACGCAATCAGACTTTTTTAAAAAGCGTGGTAAACATTTATTTTACATTTCTGTGTATTTATTTTTGGTCGCTTTTATAGCGCAAGCAACATTTTAGTAAACTATTTAGTTTAATGACAATTTGCATGTGCAGAGATCTTAATAATGTTTTATTTCAGCCTCAGAAGATAAGTAATCCCAGCCCCAGTTCCTCTTATTTCTTCAGGCCATCATGATCAAGACATCTGGAGTGGGAGAGATAATTTAAGATTTATGTAAGGCGGTTTATAAAGCTGCCATTATGTCCACAAGGACCTCTGGGAGGAGTTAAACGCTCCGGGACAATACTCACTCCGGCCAATCTGACGTTTCTTGACGTGTCGAATGGGATGTCACTCGTACAATCCCGGTCGAGGGGGTCCATATAAGACCTCTGGAGGCCCTGGCATCCTCAGTGTGTGCAGGGCCACTGTTGGAGAAAGTCGCTTTTTTGCCGGGACAGTCTGGACTATTGGACAGAAGTTTTCACCAAGATATTTTAAAACTGAGTATATATTTTTCCTCAAATCGTTCAATGAGGCTTGTTGGATCTCAGTATAAAGACATGGAAGATCGTCTCTCTCCATCCGCGCGCTTGGTCCGCAGTCCCGGGTCCCAAACGAGGATCCACAGCATTGAGTCAATTCTGGGATTTAAGGGAGAGACTCTGTTTCACCCGGCGTTTCCATATGGATCGGGAAAGACAGGCAAAGACACCGAGCACTTGTCCCCGAAAAAGGACTCGAATAAACACTTTGATGGTGAGTAAACTCAATCTGAACGCGTTGACAACTTTATCCTAACTTCTAACTTTATTTTTGACTTTTTTATTTAGCTCTTACAATTAAAGTAATTAGTATAATAGGCTATATTTATATATCTACGTTTTATGCACGTGTGTTTAGTACATTTTAGATTTCAGTGTTTAAAAAGTAGGTAAAAATTTTTTTTTCAAAATTAAACAATGAAAAATGAACAGAAAATCTTAAGTATGCTATTTTAATTGAAAAGGTAATAAGGCATATAAATATGTGAAATATGGTAATCAAAGTTGTCAAAAATATGTCAGAGTTATAAATATGAACATGTTGCACTTTCTCACAGACTTCTCACTGTTGTTTTTTTTTTTTTTCTCTCTCTCTTTATGCAGGAGTTTGTAGGTCGACTGTAATGGTCAGCCCAGATCTGCCAGACGCGGATGGTGGTAAATTGTCGGATGATGAAAACCCGAAGAAAAAGCACCGGCGGAACCGAACCACGTTCACCACCTTCCAGCTCCACGAGCTCGAGCGCGCCTTCGAGAAGTCGCACTATCCGGATGTCTACAGCAGAGAGGAGCTCGCGCTGAAGGTCAACCTGCCCGAAGTCCGAGTACAGGTGAGAGACACTTCATTCTGTTCAAACAAATACAGCAATAATAAATATTGTATATATGTATTTATTTGTTTAAAGATGGAGAAGTATAGGCTACTAAAATACAAATTCCACTTCTAACTTTTATGTCACTGAAAAAAATGTTTCATTGGATTTGCTGAATTATTTTAAGGTAAATATGTTGCAAACAATTTATATGGGCTAAAATTAAACAAGTTAAGTTGAAAATTACTAAATTTTTAACTCGTTTGTTTAATTCAGCCCATATAAACTGTTTGCAACTTAAACAAATAAATCCAATTAATAATTTTATTTAGTGTTGGCTATATGAAGAGTTTACTTGCAAAAAACGGTTACTCTGTACAGATTTTTATAAATCCTGTTTTATTGTAGTACATTGAAGAGATCATTATGAAAAAGAATTTAAAAAAATGATTGATGATAGTATATAAACATTAATAAAACTAGTATATATTCTTTATTATGCGATTGTTAAATGTAAAGTATTCTATTTCAATGTAAAACTAATTTAGAAAGAAAATATTACCCTGTTTAACAATTTTAGGATTTTCAGGAAATATTTAATTGACACAAAATATTTTCTGTATAAAGTAAAATTATATCAATTTTAAAAACAAATTAACTAAACATATTCCAATACCATGTTTAAAAAAGTTATACTCCTGGACATACATTTATGCATTATATGCATAAGTTTATGCATTTATGCATACGTTTAAACATTATGTCTAGCAATTTGACATTTGGGACAAAGTCATGTTTAGATAATTAATATTTGGGAGAAGTATTTTAAAAAATACAATATAATTAAAGGAATAATTCACCCAAATCTTTAAAATATGTCGTATACTCATCCTCCACTTGTTCCAAACCTATCTGAGTTTATTTCTTCTGTTGCACACAAAGGAAAATATTCTGAAGAATGCTGGAATAACCCAGCCATGGACTTCAAAACTATATTTTTTCCTGATGTCAATTGCTGATAAATCCTAACATTCAGAATATTGTCTTTTGTGTTCAACAGAAGAAACAAATTCATAAAAGTTTAGAACTGCTTGAATTTTAGTAAATGGTGAGGAAGTTTTCCTTTTTGGGTGTGCTTTCTCTGATTTCTTTTTTGCCAGTCTATTTACAGAATGTATTTTTAATAAGCTCCTCAACTACATCTTTAACTTTTCACGCAATATTATGCATAATCTTAATTTCATGTATTATAAACTAAACCCTATATCTGTCATATTCCAGGTGTGGTTCCAAAACCGTCGAGCTAAATGGCGGCGTCAGGAGAAGCTGGAGGTGAGCTCCATCAAGCTGCAGGAGTCCTCTATGCTCTCCATCCCCAGATCGGGGCCACTGTCCCTGGGCAGCGGCCTGCCGTTAGAGCCCTGGTTGACCGGCCCCATCTCCACCTCCAGCTCTCCTCTGCAATCTCTGCCCAGCTTCATCACCCCTCAGCAGGCCGTCCCAGCCAGCTACACCCCTCCACAGTTCCTCAGCTCCTCCACCCTCAACCACAGTCTGCCTCATATAGGGGCTGTGTGTCCCCCGTATCAGTGCTCCGGTTTTATGGATAAATTTTCACTTGAAGAAGCAGATCCACGAAACACAAGCATCGCCTCGCTGAGGATGAAAGCCAAGGAACACATTCAGTCTATAGGGAAGACGTGGTAGATGAGACATTCAGAGACTTATTTTAGTTTAAATCTTCAAAATCAGTGGTCTGGATCCGTTTTTCTTTTCTAAACTTCAGTTGTGGATGACAATCTTTGTAAAAACAGATAAACATTGTACATGACTTTGATTTTTGGGTCATTGTAGGGCAGGTGGATCTCTTTCAGCCCTCTTTTTAACCTTTAAAGCAGTTGAAGAGGGAGTTAGGAATGGAAATGCATTATAAATGCAGGCTTTTAGTTTCATTGAATCGCATTTGGCATTCAAAAGGCCCGTTCTGTGCTAGGATTTATTCTCTGTTGAGTACTGCACAATGCAGCTGGCCACTTTCCATGATGTTTTGTTGTATGTTTTCACACTTGTACAGATGAATTTTGTATTTTATAATAAAAACAAAGTCATAAAAATAACAAATGCAGCCTGTGTCCAGTAGTTCTTAACCTACTATTATTAATAGTTATATTTAAATATAGCTCCTAATGTTTTATAACCCTAATTAGTTCTATACTGCATTTTTTTTATATATATTGTTGAGGTCATGTTATGTTAGGTTTTGTCTTTTTTGTGTGGTAAAATCACTCAAATGCACATATTGTTTTTCTTTGTACAATTATTTAATTTCATATAGACTATTTGGTACTTCTATATTTATTTTTTATTTAGTTTTTTACTGAATCAATCCATTTAAAATCAATTTGAAACCAATCACCCTGGAAAAAAAAAACTTTCATTTATTCAATTAAAAATATTAGGGCAATGGTTCACATTAAAATTTTATCACTTGTGCCATGAAAAATAATAATTTGCCTTAAACAATATGTTCTGTCTTGTCATTGTCATAAGAACAATTTTATATAACCTGGAACAAAGCATGTTTGTCTTGTTGAAGAAAGTTAATTAATTTAAAATTTTCTTTTGTTCTGAACAAGAAGATTTAGCTTTAATCAAAACAACAATTCCCATCAAATGGTCATTCATTCTTATTTCTTAGTTGAGCTCTCAATCAAAAACATTTATATTACATTAATATGCTTTGAACTTAAAATAAATTACTTGAAAAATAAAGCAAATGAAACTGAAATGAAAGATCAATTTTTAATTGGATGTGGGGCTGCTTGATTTTTTGTTCAGTGCAGTGCCTTCAGAATTTGAGAAATGACAAACTGTTCATTAAATACTTTGTTTACTGTAAAAAAATAATAACTTTACTGTTTAGCTCCAAGGATAATATAGTTCTTAAAGGAATATTTCACCCCAAAATGAATTAATTTACTCGCACCTCGCCATAAATTGAAATCGTGGTTCACATTTTGCAAAGCCTGTGGATTATCTAGTAAATAATTTTCTTGCACAGACATGTTGTTAAAGCTACTTCATTTAGAGCATTTATATTGCACCTACATTCTTTCTAGTAGCCGTTGCTCCATTTTGACCGAAAGTCTTCCTTAATGTTATACTAAATTCAACAAAAAATAACTCGCCTATCTTCAATAAAGGTCGTTAAACTAACAACACATTTAAATCTTAATCTGTTTGAACTATCCATCTCCTTCTAAAGCCATCACCACCAGACAGTCGTTGGTTCGCAGAGCGGGAAAAGGTAAGTGTGGTTCTCCTTCTTTATTATGCCGCCATCTTGTGGTTGCATTTGGAACTTTCTTCTCATTTTGCAATGCCCCTATTATGTAAAATAGTGGATAGTTACACTTTTCTTTTTGGTGGTTTTATTTTGAGTTTATAGGAATATGTTCTTAATGTCAGTAAATATGTCATGTGCTTATGTGCCTGCAGTCATTTTGCTAAAATACCAAGGCAGCAGTTTTTTTTACATAGGCTATATGACGACTCAATTATGCTTTGTAAAAATATTAAGTGTATTAATATTAAGTGTGCTAGCCTATATAACGGAGTTTTGATATAGCCTACTTTACATCATTCTTATTTATAGCTAAGTGTTTTTAGAAAGTAAATTTTAAAAATAAAACCTTAAGACTTTACCTAGCAAGATTTTACCAAATAGGAAAAGAAAAATCCTATAGCACTAAGCTTTGCTGGATTAGCTTGTCTGTTAGTCTCCATACTTCTGATGTACCAAAAATGTTTCCTGCAATTTTGTCAAAGTGCTTCAATTACTATTTTACTAAAAAGTATTTATTTACAAACATGTATTTAAAATTTTATAAGTAATGTTATGAGAATTAAATTTTAAAAATGTGAAAATATCTCTTAAAACTTGGTTTAAGTTAAAAACTGTAGCCTATAGGCAAATAACAAACTAGTCAGCTCATTCAACTTTCCTCAGTTAGAATTTGGCTGTTTGAAGAATTAAAATTATTTGTCATAAACTTCTTCTATTGGTTATTTTCACAATGTATGATGGCATGGTGGTCAAAAATGGGGCAAATGAGCTCATGCATAGGGTCAAAATCTGTACTTTGTCAGTAGTGGTCTTTCGAATACCCCCATAACCCCCCTGACTATCTGGGTCTGTTTTCATGCAGTTTTACAAGCTTGAAGATATGATCTGCTGAAGGTCAAAACGAGCATCAGAATGGGGAAGAAAAATGATTAAAGTGACTCGGTCGAGAAGATTCCCCAACTAGGCAGAGACTCATAATACATCAACAGTACATGAATAATGGTGCACTAATATGTAAATTAAACATTATTTCATTATGAACTAATGATGAGTTAAGGCATCATGAACTAACTACATGTAACCAAGAGAAGCTCATGACCTGTTAATGTAGCTTTATGTCATCACTTTTTTTTTGGCATATTATCAATACCTATTTCTTAATTATTAATGAACTCCTATGTTTATGCATAACACTATATGCATGTTTGTCAAGTGTATGTTCTGTCTATATTAAAATGAACAGTTTAAACACAGGTGTTGAGTAGTTGAGAACGAGATAATGATAATGTGCCCCTCTAAGTAAAGTCATAACATAAAGATGCAGTAACATATTAATAATCAGCAATTATAAAAGCTAAAGCACACTTAAAGAGATACTTCACCCAAAAATGAAATTGTCATCATTTACTCGGTCTTTTTAAGTTTCTTTCCGCTGTTAAACACAAAATAAGATACTTTGAAAAATGTTGAAAACCTGTAACTATTAATCTTCATAGTAATTGTTTTTCTACTATGGAAGTTTGCTTTCAGCACTCTTCAAAATATCTTCTTTAGTGTTCAACCGAAGAAAGTAACTCATAAAGGTTTGAAACCACTTGAGGGTGAATAAATAGTAAATCAATTTTCATTTTGTGGATGATCCTGAATGCAACATGCTGTTGCAACTGTCCTCAGATACAAAATTAATTTAAAAGCTTGCCATATTAACAATGTACAATTTTAATTTATTACAGTTTTAATGTAATTTAATTTCAGAGAATTAATTAATTTGATTTATTAATTCATTTTAAAGTTCAATGAAATAGTTTAGTAGTTCAGTGTAGATTTTCTGTAAAGATATTTTTGTTCATGTTTTTTTGTAGGCTTGATAATTGACCAAAGCCTGATTGTTTATTGTTCTTTTAATAGTATGTATTTATGTGGCCAGTTTAACAAATTTAACCAATTTACATTTATTCTTTTTACCAAAAAAAAATGTAAATAAAATCCAACCAAATGTTTTAGAATTTTTTTCCAACACATTTCAATGAATGTTGCAACTGTCCCCATGGGTTGCTGTTGTAACCATAATCTATCAGTTGCAACATTTAACTTTGTCTGATTAAATTCGGCGTACATTATCATATGTACAAATATTGTAACAATGTGTATTGGTATCTGATAGATGTGGATTTATTATATTAAAATTTTGGGTTTCCACTCAAAAGAAAATGCAAAAAGTGTTGCATCTGTCCCAACTTTCTCTTAGTAGTGTTCCAACGTCTGTAGCAATTGCAAAACGCAAAAAGACCATTTTTATAACAACTTCTAGGAAAAATCTGACATTTTAATGCAGTCAATTTATCAATGATGCTGTTAGATTCAGATCAATGGAGGTCAGACGAATGCAGAATTTCCATTACTGCCCATTTCGCAAGTGACAAATGAGAAACGCAAACATCCTCGAGGAAAGATGAGCTTAACCAAACGAAAGTGGCTTCAACTGACATTTTTTATTGTGAGGAGCATCAGTGTGTATAATTGGAGCCTTTATTGTGGTTGGACAGCTGAGAGACGGCAAAGACCATCAACAGCTTCCTCGCAATTGTCCAGACAACGGCGAGGTCGTGATTAGTCGTTCAGACGATCATTAGTGTGCGGTGAAGAGCGTTTCTGTCACCTGTCCGGCTCTGTTAAGTGACTGCTTGATGAATAGGCTGTTTATGGTCAGTCACCTCAAGATATCGGTCACAGTCTGTAATAAATGTGCTTTTTTGGACTGAGAAAGATTTTGATATATACTAGTGCACAGAGCCCATGCAGTCATCATTTTTGTTGAGTAAAAAGACATCTAATTGTTATTAAAGATTATTGAAGGAACTTTAAGAAATACACAAAAGTAAGATTTTTTTGTGTTTTTAACAGCCTATTTTGCTTACTAAACGAGCATTTACAGTTGAAGTCAGAATTATTAGCCCCTGGTATTTTTTTTTATTAACTATTATCTAATTTCTAGTTTTAATAACTAATTTCTAACTGTTGTCTTTTATCTTTGCCCTAATGACTACACAATATTTAACTAGATACTTTTAAAGATACTATAGTATTCAGCTTAAAGTGACATTTAAAGGCTTAATATTGACAGTAAAATGGTTTCAAAAATAATTAAAAACTGCTTTTATTCTTAAATAAATTAACACTTTTTTCGGAAGATAAAAACTATGTTATATGAAATATTTTGAGAGGGGGGAATCACAATTTTGACTTCGACTGTATTTAAGCTAAAATAAAGTCAATATTTTGAATTACAATTCAAAATAACGTCTTATTAAATGTAATTTATTCCTATGATTTAAAATGAAAATTTCAGCATTATTAATATGGGCTTCAGTGTCACATTATTCATTCATTCATTTTCATGTGCTTTTCCATTACTGTGATGTGGAAGCAGCAGTCTTAGGAGACAACCCCAGACTTCCCTCTCCCCAGACACTTCCTCCAGTTCCTCCAGGGGGATCCCGAGGCCAGCCAAGAGACATAATCCATCCAGCGTGTCTTGGGTCTTCCCTGAGGCCTCCTCCCGGTGGGACATGCCTGGAACACCTATCCAGGTAGGCGTCCAGGAGGCATTTGAAACAGATGCCCGAACCACCTCAGCTGACTTCTCTCGATGTGGATTAACAGCGGCTCTACTACGAGCTCCTCCCAGGTGACAGAGCTTCTCACCCTATCTATAAGGGTGCACACTGCAACCCTTCAAAGTAAACTCATTTCGGCCGCTTGCATCCAAGATCTTGTTCCCTCGGTCATGACCCACAGCTCACAGCCATAGGTGAGAGTACATATTGAGGGGTAAATCGAGAGCTTTTCCTTTTCGGCTCAGCTCCTTCTTTACCACAACAGACCGATACATCAACTGCATGACCAATCAGACAGCTGTCAATCTCACGTTCCATCCTTCCCTCACTTGTGAACAAAACCCCAAGATACTTTGAACTCCTCCACCTGTGGTAAGGACTGGGGTAAGTCACATTATCTTTCAGAAATTTAATAAAATGTTGATTTGCTGCTCAATTTTGGTGAATTAATATTGTTGTTACTCTATTATTAATTATGATTCTTTGAATTATCAGTGTTCCTGCTTTATACATTTGTTGATAAATTTGACTTTTTAAGAATTCAAAAATGGTTTAAAAACATATAAATATAAAAAAGTATATAATATTAACTTATAAACATTTGGAGAGTTCAGATGCAAAAACCTCTAAATGCCATCTAAAATTTCTTCTAAAATCAACTTTTATGGCAAAAACATTGGTTCTTTGCATTGCCTTTAAAGTGAAATAACTGAACAAAAATATTGGAGGCTGAGGAAAAATGCTCATTCTAGGAGAACATTTCAGATGGCACTTGGAGGTTTTTTGCATCTGAACTCTTCATTTGTTTGTTTTCAAGAGTTCGCCTTCAGCTGATGATTGATTATGGAGCTTGTTTGGCATGCTGTCCCGGGAAAGAGCCTTGAGATCTTCAAGCCCGGGGCTCCCTCCCGTTGCAGGGCGAGAGGGCAGTCCGAGTTCAGGTAGGTCTCGAGAACTCCCCTGCTTGATAATGTTGGAAGTAGATAAATGCTATGAAGTGTCTATGCTGTCCATTTAGATTTGTCAATTTGCTTATGTTACATGTTTTTGGTCTGTGGGAGGAAACCGGAGAGCCCGGGGAAAACCCACGCAAACATGAGGAGAACATGCAAACTCCGCACAGAAATGCCGACCTGGCCAGGAAGAGTCCGAACCGGTGACATTCTTGCTGTGCGGCCGTGGTGCTAACCACTAAGCCTCTGTACTGCCATGACAAGGAATTTGGAGGAGTAGGGGAGGAAGGGGGGATTCTTCAAGACGAAGATGGCTGAGGTAAGATACTCTGGTTATTCATAGTGGTTAAGGAGTCGTCTGATTGGTAAATCAGTGTTAGCTAATGTGGACCAGGTGCTATCAATCATAAGCACGTGCTTCTCTCGAAATTAGTTTATAAATAAACTTCACTTAAATGTCTTTACTTTCAGTCTTGAACAATTTAATGTGTCCTTGATGAATCTGATTATAGGTATTGTTGAATAGTCCTTTATCACAGTTTCCATAAAAAATATGAAGCAGCCCAACCGTTTTCAACACTGATGATAATAAAAAAAAAAGTTTCTCGAGCAGCAAATTGACATATAACAGTGTTTTCTGAAGAACCAAGTGACATGTGACACTGAAATCGTAATAATAGTTTACAGTTTTAGAGTTTTTACTGTATTTTTGATCAAATAAATCCAAGTGATACTTACTGCAGAGCAACATGGGCAGAGCGAAGCTCCAGCAAGGGGAAGCTTGATCTCCAGCTCCTCCTTGCTGCACTCCTTCTACAAGTGTTGTCACTGGGAGTTAGGGACAGGGTGTACACATTAAAACAGCTCAATGGAGGTGAGCTCCACCCAAGTGGCTCTGCAGTGTGCACCCTCTCAATAAATGTGGCTTTGCTGAGCGAAATGTGTATTTTTTTTAAAACACATACACAATCTTATTAACTCCAAATGTTTACGCAGCAGTGTAGCACAGTGTAATGCATGGTAAAGGATTTCATCTGTCAAATGATATGCAAAACAGTCATTTTTTATAAACCGCAGAAAGCCCAACAAGTTCAAGTTTATTAAATATTATCATACAATTGTATCATGACTACAATGGCTGCCAGTAAGATGAGTTTATAAAACAACAGCTGAAAATGTACAGAATGAAGACACTCGGGTTATGTGTATTTCATATATCGACATAGAAAAATATAACATGCTTATTGATATGTTGTTGACTAAAGAGGTTTGTATCTGATGGAGCCAGTTGTTCAGCTTCAAATCACAGTCTTTTAGCCAGTTTGTCCTCAGCTTTCGTCCTCGTACTGCATTCTTAAAGCCCGTAACAAGTCCTCAGCCTATAAATAAATATAAATATTATAAAAATATATCAAATATATAATAAAGCATAGAGATGGCTAGTATTAAACTTGATATTATAGTTACTTGATATTAAGCACTATTCGCCAAGAAACTTAAAGCTCGATGTCTGTGCGAAATCGTAATCGTTTGCTAACGCACATTATTATTATTTAGGTAAACAATTAATATGTGTAAGTTAATCTACTGATAAGAGTTTTTTTTTTTTTTTTGGTCATCTTCAGTCTAAGTCTGATTTTTTGCTTGTGTGTTTTAAGTGGCTGTACTTCTTTGTTAATGTCAGTTTGGTGACACTATTCTTAACCGCACTCTACACCGTTAGTTTGCTATGAGGGAATGATGCGCAAAAAGAAAGCACTGCCCTCTACTCAATATTCCATTCTGGAAGGACATCAACATACTGAAATAAAAGTCTTAGCAACTTCTGGTTCACACAGACTTTAACTTAATCTTAAAATAAAACTGATTAAACCCCACACTCCTATAATAAATAAAAATAGCAATACATTTTATATATATCAGTATACACCTGACAAAAGTCTTGTTGCTATCCAGGTTTTAGGAACAACAAATAATAACTTGACTTCTGGTTGATCATTTGGTATTAGAAGTGGCTTATATGAAAGGCAAAGGCCTCTAGATTACGCTTATTTTACCAAATAAAATATGATCATGCCTTGATTTTAAATTATTTAATTAGGACAGTAAGATCTGACTTTGCTTAGGCAAAAGTCTTGTCACTTAACAGAAATAATGTACAGTATAGAATATAAAGTCATGGTGCAGTGGAAAAAGAATTAGTATAGTGTATGGCTCCCATGGGCTTGGAGGACTGCATCCACACATCTCTGCAATGACTCAAATAACTTATTAATAAAATCATCTGGAATGGCAAAGAAAGCGTTCTTGCAGGACTCCCAGAGTTCATCAAGACTCATTGAAGGATTCATCTTCAATGCCTTTTCCTTCGTCTTACCCCAGACATGCTTAATAATGTTCATGTCTGGTGACTGGGCTGGCCAGTCCTGGAGCACCTTGAACTTCTTTGCTTTCAGGAACTTTTATGTAGAGGCTGAAGTATAAGCAGGAGCGCTATCCTGCTGAAGAATTTGCCCTCTCCTGTGGTTTGTAATGTAATAGGCATTAAATGTCTTGATACCTCAGGCTGTTGATGTTGCCATCCACTCTGCAGATCTCTCACATGCTCCCTAACTAAATGTAACCCCAAACCATAATTTTTCCTACACCAAACTTTACTGATTTCTGTGAGAATATTGGGTCTATGTGAGTTCCAATAGGTCTTCTGTAGTATTTGTGATGATTGGGATGCAGTTCAATAGATGATTCATCAGGAAAATCGACGTTTGGCTACTTTTCCAAATGATCAACTAGTAGTCAAGTTATTATGTTGGCTTGAGAAAGCCAACATACTGTAATGCTACTTAAACTTATTCTTATTATTATTCTTATTATTATTCCGGCTTCTGACTTAAAAAAGCAATCGCTTCTCCTCCCAGGGCTTAGATGCTACAAGCCCCAAATTTGGTCAAAAGCTGCCTACTGCCCATGAGATGGTTGCTGTATGTCCTCATCCTGATAAGATTTGTAGTTTTTGAATTAAAAATTTTTTAATTAAAAAATTGTATCGAGTATTTGGGGCATATAAAAAAGTATACAATCCTCAAATTTGGCCAAAAGATGTGTTTGAAATTACAGATAATTATCATATTTATTTGGTGTAATTATAAATAACAGTTTTCCTATAAATATTTTTTTTATATTAAATTTGTAAAATTCAGACTCAAAGCGTGTCAGAGTGTCCACGAGATGGCGCCAGAAGACTATTTTTGAGCCCTTTGTAATTTAGTACTGGCCCTTTAAGAGGCGGGGATATCCGGACTGACTGTTTTGAATCTACAGAAATTCGGGCTCATTTCAGACGTGCTTGTTACAACATTTGAAGCTGAAATTGCGACCATTTTGGTCGCATATGCGCCTGAAAATTAATCTATGCGACCTCATAACATATTTGGGCGCATTAGTGCAACTGCTGATAATGGTTGTAGTGCGACCTGTTTTGATTTTTTGTAAAAACGTGCTGAATCGCTCTTCCCTGCCGCTATATTGGTTCATATTAGCTGTCAATCACTCAAGGTATTCCGCTGTCAGATGACAGGGAAGGAGCTTTTATGACCACGGGAAATGCAAACGGCTGAAGAGTAAAAACTTAAAGCACACAGGTTTGCAAACCCCACCTAAAATTGAGGTGTAGATGAGAGAGATCGTGACACGTCACGTGGTGAATAATGATCCACCAGCTGAGATCACTGAAACTGCGGCTCATAACAAAGACCAGTATTGCGCCGATGGTTAGTGCAAGAATCTTGCGCTGCCTGCTCATAAATTGGGTCGGCTGACTCGCCAGCTTTTCCACAAACACAGAAAAATGAAGATCATCTCAGACTGAACCTTTAAATTGACACAAACTGAAACCAAAACTTTTAAAGAGTGATAGAAGTGAGACTTTACTTTCTTTCTTTTGTCTATTCTTTTTTGAGGTGTATATTATTTTTTTATTTATTTACTGATGACTGCTTTGCAGCTTTCATCATTGAATTGAATTATTTATTATAATCTTTTGTTTGTTTTGTAGCAGAAATATTATTTATTAAATTGACATGCATATAAAAACAGCAGTACAAAATCAATATTTCTTACTGCAATGCTTCATTTTTGTTTGATGCAAACTATACAATTATTTTATATAAAGTAACAGACATTTTATAGCAGATAACCTACATTCATGCACATTCAAGGCAGTATCATAATGAGAAATGGAATTCATTGTTACTATTATTGTCATTTTCATCATCACTAATATTCTATGGCCTAATTATTAGACATTCATTTTAGAATTATTGCACACAAATATCTCTATCTCTAAATATGTCTTCGCAGCATTAGTTAGATAGTTGTTTCTGGTTTTTGTCAGTCCTATTGATGTTGTTTTAAAATACAATAAATCCCTTAAAAAGCAATTTGCAGCGGTGCTCATTCATTTTTGGTGGGTGCTCCTAAATTTTTTCTGGTGCTCCTAAATTTATTTTGGTGCCCCTGAATATTTGAAGTTGGGAGCACCGGTGCTACCAAGTAAAAAAGTTAATTTCGAGCCCTGTATATATATATATATATATATATATATATATATATATATATATATATATATATATATATATATATATATATATATTCATACAGTTGATGTCAGAATTATTAGCTCCCCTGTTTATTTTTTCCCCAATTTCTGTTTAATGGAGGGTAGATTGTTTCAGCACATTTCTAAGCATAATAGTTTTAAAAACCTATTTCTAATTACTGATTTATTTTATCTTTGCCATGATGACATTAAATAATGTTTGACTTGATATTTTTCAAGACACTTCTATACAGCTTAAAGTCACATTTAAAGGCTTAACTAGGTTAATAAGGGTAACTAGGCAGGTTAGGGTAATTAGGCAAGTTATTTTATAACGATGGTTTGTTCTGTAGATTATCAAAAAAAAAAATATCTTAAAGGGGATAATAATTGTGTCCCAAAAATGGTTTTTAAATAATTAATAACTGCTTTTATTCTAGCCGAAATAAAACAAATAAGACTTTCTCAAGAAGAAAAAATATTATCAGACATACAGTGAAAATTTCCTTGCTCTGTTAAACACCATTTGGGAAATATTTAAAAAAGGGAAAAAAAATCAACTGGGGGTTAATAATTCTGACTTCAACAGTGTATATATATATATATATATATATATATATATATATATATATATATATATATATATATATATATATATATATATATATATGTGTGTGTGTGTGTGTGTATATATATATATATATATATATATATATATATATATATATATATATATATATATATATATATATATATATATATATATATATATATACATACACACACACACATTTATGGTTAGGGTTATAAGGATTATTTTTTATCCCCCTTTTATGTTGGCAAAAACATAAGTTTACTTCAGATATTTCTTTCAAAACAGAATATTCTGTACCGCAAAAAAGCCTTCTCCTCACTTGTGATAATGACAATGAAAGCCAAGCTTTTGGTCTATGCTGTACCAAAAAAAAATAAAATCACCCAGGTGATTACAATTAAATATTACGATTATAACATTGTGTTAGTGGCCAGTGGGGTGAAACAACGTCATTGGTCAGAATTAACCACGTGATGAAGACGGCCTAATATTGTATTTAATGCGATTTTCTTCCTGTAAACTGTATATATAACTATATAACTATAACTATATATATAACGCTGCAAATTACTGTAAATTGACTGTACTCTTTATTAACTGCAAAACTGATAAGACTGATTAAATAAAAGACAAATTAACTAAATGCATGTGCTATTGTTTCATTAGTATTTTAATTTAATATTTTTCTTTATATGATATTTATTATAATGTAATTTTGTTCAGATTATAATATATACTATAAATACTAACTATACTATAGTGATCTGCATTAAACAACCTGAACAAATCAGTTCTCTCTCTCTCTCTCTCTCTCGATTTGATCAAAAATGTAAATGAGGCCTTCCGATTAACAGTCCAGTGGACCCTAGCAACAGCCTAGAAACCACTCATAAAACCCTAGCAACTACCTAGGAATGCCTTAGCAACATCTTAGCAACCGCCTAGCAACCACTTCTCAACCGCTGTGCTTCCTGCCAACTGCCTTTGAGTCCCCGGCGCAGTCACGTTGGCTTTCTCAAGCCAACATCAAAGTTCGTCAACGAACTTTAGGTTCTAGTTATTTGTTGCTCTTACAACTGGGATCGATGACAAGACTTTTGTTGGGTAGGGTATATTTATATTACATCAGAACTGCACTCATGTTCTGTCTTATGTTACAAAAATTATATATTAAATTATAATACTATCATGTACTGCAGATTTATTTACCTTTAAACAACTTAATATAAAATATATTATGCCAGAACCACCTGTATGCACTTTACACGATTCTTGCATGCATTTATGCATTTACATATAAACCATGTTAATAATTTATATATAAATGCAGATTTTAAGTTTTGCAAATACATGCAAAATGTATTAGATACTTTTGGCTTCCTGTAAAATTGGAATTCTTTTTCAAATATTTCCCAAGTACAGTTTAATGGAAAGAGTTTTTTTATCATTATTTTATTAGGGATAGTTCACACAAAATGGTTAATTCTAACTTCATTCACTCACCATTTATTTGTTGTTTGAGTTTATATTTTTGTTGAACACAAAAAAAGTTATTTAGAAAAATGTTAGAAACTGGTAACCATTGACTTCCATTTTAGTTTTTTTCCTACTATGTAAGTCCATAGTTACTGTTTTTTAACATTCTTCAAAATATCTTCTTTTCAACACAAAAAAAGAGTTTATATCTGTTTGGAACCACTTGATGTTGAGTAAACTGCTTAAATGTAAATTTTTGAGTGAACTATCAGTTTAACGATGCAGTTAAAGGGAAAGTTCACCAATTTTTTTTTTGTCTGTCATCGTTTAATCTCCCTTCACTTGTTTCAAACCTGTTTGAGTTATTTCTTCTTTTGAACACAAAAGAAGTTAGTTAGAAAAATGTTGGAAACCAGTAACCATTGACTTCCATTGAAGATTCTTCCTACAATCTAAGTCAATGGTTACCGGTTTCTAACATTCTTCAAAATATCTTCTAAAAGAGAATCAACTAATTTCTAAAAACTACTTTCTTTTGTCTTTGCCATGATGACAGGGCATACGATTTGACTTGTTTTTTTGGCAAGGTATTAATGTTAAAGGGCAATTTAAAGGCTTAACTAAACAATTTAGGTTAATTAGCCAAGTCATTGGACAGCAGTGGCTTGTTTTGTAGCCTATCAAAAAATAATAATTTCTTAAGGAGGCTAATAATATTGATATTTAAATATATATATATATATATATATATATATATATATATATATATATATATATATATATATATATATATATATATATATATATATATATATATATATCAGTCAATTTAAATGAAATAATACTTTCTCCAGAATAAATATGGTACAGGAACTACTATTAAAAATTCCTTTGCTCAGTTAAATATCACTTGGGAAATATTTGAAAATTAACTTTAAAAAATGGACTTTAACAGTATATGCATACATTTCAGCATTAGCATGAATCAAAACATTAAGCTGTTCTTTCCGATGTTCTCACCACTTTCTCAGCTCTGTCATCTCTCTCTTCCTCCCACTGGCGTCCCTTTTCGATCATGCGCTGCATCAGTTTTAAAGCGTTGACCTCTGTGTTGTCCTGCGGGTTCTCCTGTGTCATTCGTTCATTCATGAGCGCATACAGCCGGAGCGGCAGATGTTTGCTGTATCTCTCCAGCTGCAGATCCTGATCCGGGCTCACAGAGGTCAAAGCATCGTCGTTTGAATCTTCTGATATGTCCTGCTCATCGGTGCTTTTTTTGCCCATTAAGTGGCCTGAAACAGACAGCGCACATTACAGATTGATTGTTGCAATAATTTTGCGTAAAAGTGACTGAACAAGAACAGATCTGGCATTTTCATACTTAAAATGTCCATGAGTTATAAAACTATTATGTGCAGAATTGAAATTAAAAGGGAGAGTTCACCCGAAAAATTTAATTCTGCCATAAATTAGTTTCTTTTTGTTTTTGGTGAACACAAATAGAGATATTTTGAAGAATGACAGAAACTGGTAACCATTGACTTCCATAGCTTTTCCTACTATGGAAATCAATGGTTACTGGTTTTTAACATTCTTCAAAATACCTCTTTTTGTGTTCAACAGAAAATGTAAGAACTCTTAACGCTTTAGAATCACTTGAAGGTGAGTAAATTGTAAATCTTAATTGTTGGGTGAACTCACTTTAACAATGCAGGTCACTATTAAGTTAAAAAGTAGTTCACACAATTAGTTTTATTCTGTCTGTATTTACTCACTTTTTACTTGTTCAAAATCTGTTTTCTGTTCTTGTTCAAAACCTTTCTTCTTTTAGACACAAAAGAAGTTATTTAAAAAAATGTTGGAAACAGGTAACTGTTGTCCATTATAATTTATTTCCTACTTTGGAAGTCAATGGTTACCGGTTCTGACATTCTTCAAAATATCTTCTTTTGTGTTTAAGAGAAAAGATGAGAACTCATAAAGGTTTGGAACAACTTGAAGGTAAGTAAAATGTGCGTAAATGTCATTTTGGGTGAATTATCCCTTTTACAATCCAATTTGGGTGATAGTACAACATTTTACTTATTCTGTCATTATTTACTCTCCTTTCACTTGTTCCAAACCTGTTTGAGTTTATTTCTTTTGTTGAACACAAAAATAAGTTATTTAAAACAATGTTGGAAACTGGTAACCATAGACTTTCATTGTATTTTTTTTCCTACTATGGAAGTCAATGGTAACATTCTTCAAAATATCTTTATTTGTATTAAAAAAAAAAAAGAACTCATAACGGTTTAGAACCACTTGAGGGTGAGTAAATTGTTTGTAAATTGTCATTTTTGGTTACACTATCCCTTTAACAATGCAATTTAAGTGATAGTACACCAATTTTTTTATTCTGTCTTTATTTACTCTCCCTTTACTTGTTCGAAACCTGTTTGAGTTTCTTTTTTTATTGTAGAACACAAAAGAAATTATTCAGAAAAATGAAAACCATTGACTTCAATTGTAAGTTTTGTTCCTACTATGGAAGTCAATGGTTACCGGTTTCTAACATTCTTCAAAATATCTCCTTTTGTGTTCAACAAAAAAGAAAAAAGCTCACAACGGTTTGGAACCACTTGGGTGTGAGTAAATTGTGTGTAAACCTTAATTTTTTGGGAGAGCACACTTTAACAATGCAGGTCACAGTTAAGTTAAATAAGTAGTTCACAGATTTTTGTTAATCTGTCTTCATTTATTCACCCTTTACTTGTTCAAAATGTTTTTTTCTGTTCAACATAAAATAAGTTATTTAGAAAAATGTTGAAAACCTGTAGCCATTGACTTACATAGTATATGTTTTTTATACTACTGAAGTCAATGGCTACCGGTTTCTAACATTCCTCAAAATATCTTCTTTACTGTTTAAAAAAAAAGAACTCATAACAGTGTGGAATGACTTGAGGGTGAGTAAATTGAGCATAAATTGTCATATTTGGTTGGACTATCCCTTTAACAATGCAGTTAAAGCAACAGTTCACCTTTGTTTTTTATTCTGTTATCATTTACTCTCCCTTTACTTGTTCCAAAACTGTTTGAGTTTCTTTTCATCTTTTGAACAAAAAATAAAATTAGAAAAACGTTTGAAACCGGTAACTATTGACTTCCATTGTATTTTCTTTCCTACTATGGAAGTCAATGGTTAGCAGTTTCTAACATTATTCAAAATATCTTCTTTTGTGTTTAACTGAAAAAAAAACCCCTCATAATTAGTTTGAACCACTTGAGGGTGAGTAGATTGTGCATAAATTGACATTTTGGGGTGAACTATCCCTTTAAAAATGCAGTTACAGGGATATTTCACCAATGTATTATTTGTATTCTGTCATCATTTACTCTCCCTTCATTTGTTCCAAATCTGTTTGAGTTTCTTTCTTCTGTTGGACACAAAAGAAGTTAGTTGGAAAATGTTGTAAACCTGTAACTATTGACTTCCATAGTATTTGTTTTTCCTACTATTGTATTTTATGGTTACCAGTTCTAACATTCTTCAAAATATCTTCTATTGTGTTCAACAGAATCATAAGAACTCATAACTGGTTGGAACCACTTGAGGATGAGTAAACTGTTTAAATGTTCGATTTTGGGTGAACTATACCCATCAACAATGCAGTTAAATTAAATATATTTCATCAATTTATTTATTTTTATTCTGTCATCATTTACTCTCCCTTTATTTGTGCGAAACCTGTTTGGGTTTATTTCTTCTGTTGGACACAAAATAAGTTATTTAGAAAAATGTAACTGGTAACCATTGACTTCTATTGTATTTTTTTTTCCTACTTTGGAAGTCAATGGTTACCAGTTTCTAACATTCTTCAAAATATCTTCGTTTGTGTTCACCAAAAATAACAACAACAACAACAATAACAACTCATAATGGTTTGAAGCAAGTGAAGGGGAGAAAACTTTAATGTTAGATATGAAATGTAATCTGGACTACAACATACAAATAAATATATACATATTTGAGCCAAAAAATCTAATAAAATTTAATTAAATATATAAAATTGCTTACATTATACCTCATTTGTTCATTATATAACCCCAATAGAATTTATGCAATCTTAAATGTAAAAACCTGATATTGTTCCTCCTTATTATATAAATTCATCTCACACAAACAAAAGCCAGTGACCCGCCTCCTGTTTTCATCCAATTAAGACTCTGCTGTAAGTCTGCTCTTTAAACCCCATGAATCCACTTTTCCTCTTCAGTCTCGATGCTTAAATAACACTTTGCAATCACTTCAGACACAATCCTAATATATGCACTCAATAAACTTCCTCTGATACTTTCATCAGCTGATTTATATGATAATTATTGCCTAGTGTTATTGATTTCAGTGTAGATTATTGTGTTTCAGCCACAATCATTTAGTGCAGAACTTAAAAATTTTTTAAAAATGCTATTTGTTTATTATTATGCATATTATTTTTGTATATTTTATTGTCCATATGTTCATATTAATGCTTCATACTATACATGACCATGTTCTTCCACATGACTGCACTTAACCTATCAACTATTATTAAGCAGATAATTATATCCGAATTAAGCAAAGTTATAGTAATAATAATAGTGATCATTGGACCTCATTATCATTTCATTTCAAAAGCACACATTACTTCAGACATACAATTTTTGGTACTATTTATTTTAATATCTTTACATTTTGCAATCTGTTGCTGTCCCACTACTTGCATATATACATGTATATAATTATGTATATAAAATAAAATACAATACAACTAATTAATGCATTTCTAATAATGAATCAATAATAGAAAATACTGTTTAATATGTGTGTAAACAGTTAATTTAATTGTACATTATTAAGATTAAACTGATTATGTGGATTATATGGTTATAAAAGCTGTTATTATCCTAGATATAAACTATAATTGTCATAAGCTTTAATAAAGTCTCTTAAACTCTGCTTTTATTTGATAAAAAATACTACAGTATTATAAATTATGAACTACTTTCATACATTTCCCAATCATAATTATCAGCTTCGTTAATCCAGCCTTCACCGTCACAACCGAAATCCTTTTAATATCCCAGTTTAAGTCATGTGAACTCACAAACTCAAGCATTAAACAAAAAAAAAATTGATTATTTTTGGTATTACAATAAAAATAAATAAAAACAACCATCACTTACCAACAGCCCAGTGATTCCCGCGTGGATAAACTTTTCCGATTGGTTGTGCGTCTGATGCAAACACTTCACAGAGCACAACGACCAAAATGATGGAAACGACGAATCTGTATCTCCACACCAGGCACATAGTAACGCTCATAATATAAAACGTCTGTAAGTACTCCTAAATAATACTTGCTCTTGCAGGTATTGCTAATAAAGGCCCTTGTAATAGTGCTGCATATGTATAATCAGTTCATTTATATACTCCCGTGACGACGACCACTTAAAAGGTGGAAGAATATGACGCGATAATATGGGAGAGAAACTAATGTCTGGATGACTCGTTTGGGGTGGACGTGGAAAGTTTAAAGCCTCCTCCCAGGGTTTCTGCGTCAGGATCTGGGCAGGTTAGTCTATTTGACATAAAAAAAAATGAAGGGGGTGGGGGGTGAATGTCACGTTGAGCTAACCTGTCATTATCTCAGCCATGGGCTATTGTGCTCCCCAAGACAGATTCAATGTGAAGTGTCATCGGCTTTTTATAAGATGCGGGGTAAAAATAACGTCAAAATGACTTCTTGCTTTGTCGTGCTGTTTGTGCAATGGAGCTTTAATTGTTTCTTGTTAGGGGAAATATGAGGATAAAAATACAGTAGACAAACTTTTTGTTGAATAACACCCGTTTAAAAGCTGAGAACACGAGTTAGTTTACCACAAAATGAGCATGTATTCACTATTTAGTCATCCTCAAGTGGTCCCAAACATTTATGAGTTTATTTTTGATGTTAAACGCAAAAGCAGATACTTTGAAGAAAGCTGAAATCTGTTATGGCTGCACATAATATTGTTTTAGCATCGATATTGCAATGTGCGTGTCCACAATAGTCACATCGCAGGATGTTAAATGTTGAGTTGGGATTATTATTGATCAGCACCACCAAGTTATAACCATAACAGAGTAAAAGTTTATCATTTGAATGTGTTTCAAAGGTATTTCAAGAACGTTCAGGCACAAAAAGTACAACATTTGTAACTTTAATGAAGAATGATTCTACTGAAACATTCATACAAGGACGACTACTCAGTGTTGTTTTACATTTGACATTTTATTATTCAACTTCTGTACCTGAATACTTTTAACTGTTTTTATTAAGTATTGTAGCTACGTTATTGTAAATACTTTTGCTTTTATACATTATTCACACCCCTACAAAATAACCCCAGTCGATATAAAATAATGATTTCTTTTCAAACAGAGCTATTCAAACCATATGTTGAAATTGTGTTTATATTATATATCACAGAAAAACTAAATATCTGGTACTGGTAACCATTGACATTCAATGTTGGAAAACCAAATACAGCAACTCTTTTAGTTGAAGAATAGGTGTTTTTAAGACTGTCTTGAAACGTTTATAATCATGATATGACCAGTCATGAATATATAGGGGATTTTATTCATGTTTAAAACAACTGTAATTAAATGTTTTTCTTGTTTTTTACCATTTTGAATGCAATGATGGTATTGTTTAAGATGTATTTGTTATAAAACCTTGACACAAACATATGTCACATTGACTTTGACATGACTTTACTAAGGCAACATAACTTGTCATAAACCTGTCATAAACATAATTGAAATGAGGCCATTATAATCGTGTCATTAATATTTTTCTGATTACTTTTTCAGTTAAAAACTGAAAAAACTGACTCTTTTTTTTAAAAGAGTCAATACTCTCTGTCAAATTATTTTAAATGTCATTATTATTCAATGGCATTTTAATTAAAAATTAAATTTGTACTACTGTAGTTCAAGTCAAGAAAAATATTATTAATGCTGCTATTAATTTCACGACAGTAATACTATCATCATAGCAATCATGTTTATGACAGATTTATGACGAAGAGAAGTAATGAGAAGTAATGTTGTCGTGGTAATGTGAAGCTGTCATAAC
>NC_141041.1:11960000-11985000 GCF_052040795.2 Danio rerio
AATGTAATTCCTCGTATTAAACGTAAGCTCGCTTTCACCACTAGATGGAGGTGTTTGGTATAATTTGAAGGTTACCAACCACAATTGGCAAGCTAGTGTCAGTTCATGAAATTATTTTGTTGTTAAAATGATTTTCATACGTGGTATTTTTATCTTACTTTCCAATACAGAGATCTAAACATTCTTACATTAAGATGCAGTTGCTTGAGAAGCAAAATTAATCAAGGTGTTACATTTTGTTTACTGAAAATGTTATAAAAAAGTAACGTATCTGCCAGGGTTGAGAGAAATATCATCTTAATACATACAGAAAATCCAATCAGCAGATTTCCTTTCTTGTTTTATGCAAGTTAAATTAGAAACCGAGACTTAACATCTG
Organism: Danio rerio; assembly: GCF_052040795.2. NCBI lineage: Eukaryota > Metazoa > Chordata > Actinopteri > Cypriniformes > Danionidae > Danio > Danio rerio. The sequence continues at coordinate 11,960,380 of NC_141041.1, forward strand.
ACGCCACTCTCAGGTAAGTAGCCTACATCTTGATTTAACAAAAGTTGTGTATAACTGTATCAGAGTCAATTTTGCATTAAAGACAATCCTTCAGTTTATTCAACTTATTGCATAAATTGTTGTAGCCTATTCTGCTATTGGATGCATTCATAATAGCAATTAATAATTGTTAAGCCTTAAGAACGAGGATAAATAGAGAATAAATAGCCTCAGGCCAATTATTATTATTATTATTATTATGTATGAAGTTTGCATGTTCTCTCATGTTCGCGTGGGTTTCCTCCGAGTGCTCCGGTTTCCCCCACAGTCCAAAGACATGTGCAAAAGGTGAATTGAATAAGCTAAATTGTCCGTAGTGTATGTTTGTGAAAGAGTGTGGATGTTTCCCAGTATTGGGTTATAGCTGGAAGGGTATCCACTGTGTAAAACATATGCTGGATAAGTTGGTGGTTCATTCCACTGTGGCAACCCCTGATGAAGAAAGGGACTGAGCTGAAGAAAAATAAATAAATGAATGAATGAATTAATTATTATTATTATTATTATTTTAGATCAGATTAAATACCAGAAGGTCAGAAATGAAAATGTAACTCTGTCCTTATCCTTATTCATTTTCTGGGTAGTTCACCCATATTTGAAAATTATCTCATTATTTATTCATCCTTTACTACTGTCAGACTTTTATGATTTTAAGATCAGTTGTTAGAGGTTTTCCACTTTCTCTAAATATCTTTTTTGTGTCCATCAGGAATAATAAACATATAAAGGTTTGGAAACACTTGAGGGTCAGTATTTAGTACATTTAAAATTTTGGGTGAACTAACTCCTTATATTACACATCCAGGTTAATTTAGGTTAAGTCCTTACATTTTGTCACACATTTAGAAAGAATACTGTTGTATGTATGTATGTATGTATGTATGTATGTATGTATATATATATATATATATATATATATATATATATATATATATATATATATATATATATATATATATTACAAGTAAGACTTTCTCCAGAAGAAAAAAATGTGGATATTTCCTTCTGTTTAACATAATTTGGGAAAATGTTGGAAAAAGAAAAACCTCAGGAGGGCTAATAATTCTGAATCCATAGAAAAATGTCATTCTTCAGCATAATTGTTTTTACAAACGATGTATTTGTACCAGCGTATGAACATATATGATCATATATTTCGATTGTTTACAACATGTCCTACTACTCCTGTTTATATCCCGGTACACAGCTGATGTGTGCAGCAAAGACTTCTGGGAATCAGGTTTGGTCCTATGAGGAGCTCAACTGGGTGGCTGCCATTCACACACACATACACGAGTATACGATAACTCATGATGTTTCGAAACATGTCAACATCTTCATGCTGAAACAAATGCTAATTTAATTAGATGTTTGAGTATAAAGTCCGTCCGTGATGATTGTAAGGAGCGTTTAGGCATCGCCGCAGTGATTCATGGGTAAGTGTGGCACAAAACCAACAATCCACAAACTTTCCATAAAAATCGTCGAATGTAATTAAACATAATAGCGACAATTTAATATATACAAGCGTAAATACGTTGCATGTACTTGGTTTGCCAGGGAGACTAATGATGTTTGATCTGAGCCGATGGGTTTCTAGTGCGGTGAGAGAATCGTTCTTATGAGTCGGATCTTTGCAATGAATCAATTGATCCGGTTCATGCAGACTGCAGTGGTCGTCTGAGAGTTTCTTGAGTCGCGCTCTGTAGAACCAGCAACAACAACAAAGTCGGACACACCAAATTTAAGGGCTTAGTTTCTAATATTTTGGTAATGTTAAATTACTTAATCATGTTGTAGGCAATATGTTTTAAATTCTGTATCCAAATATATAGTGTAGCAAAAGCCATTTTGGCATGGTTTAACTACAAAACACGTTCATCATGTTATATAGACAGGCCCATAGCCAGCCTAGTGAAAGGGGTGGGTTATTTTTTTTTCTCAAAAAGTGGACCTTTTGCAGTTATTGGCCTCATCTAGGCTATTGAATAATGAGATTAAAAGCATTATATTGTCTGAAATAGATTGTCGGATGGTCATCATAACCAAAAAAGTACATTTGAAAATCCATGGATAACAACAATAGTCAAAATAGTATTCAGATTCATTTTAACATTGGTCGATTTTGGTGCTTCACAGCTTTTTATTGGTCATGTTTTTTTCAAAGATTTTAAATAAAAGTTACTTGTAAAATATTTTCTCCATTTAAAAACAATACTGTAGCGAAAGATGACTCTTACATCAGATTGTAGGTTTTCGTGCACAGCTGGATGTTGGACTCATGATAAATAATTGTTAGCATTGGCCAAAAGTGATTATCTGAAGTCACACTGAAGCAACAGCCGACAGAGGATTCCACTTGGTCTTAAAACCTTTTCCAGGGGGTTATGTTCACTAGTTATGATGGCATAGCTGTTCAAAAAGGACAAATGACCTCATGTATAGGACAAATTCTGGACCTTTGTTAATGAGGGGTGACTCCCTCATATATATATATATATATATATATATATATATATATATATATATATATATATATATATATATGTGTGTGTGTGTGTGTGTGTGTGTGTGTGTGTATATATATATATATATATATATATATATATATATATAGGGAATTATGTAACTTATACAGATTTGAAGCACTTGAAGACATTCAATAGTAAATATAATAGGGCATTTACCCTTTTAACACAAAATTACAAAATTTAAATATTTATATATAATATCTATTTGCATTATTATGCTGTTATATAATTTCATATAACCAGTGGCATAAATGATCTCAAAATGACAATAATATCGCTTATTGCAACAATTTCCCAGACAATATATCGCTCAATAAAAATTCCTTATCGTGATTTCAAGTCAACATGATATTGAAACATCCATTTATATTATATTATATTATATTATATTATATTATATTATATTATATTATATTATATTATATTATATTATATTATATTTATTATATTATATTATATTATATTATATTATATTATATTATATTATATTATGTATTGTACATGAAACTCTCAGATTTGAAGTACTTGAGGTGAGTAAATTTTAATTTTTAGCTTGGTAAATATTTATTTAACTACAAAAACATTATTTTGTTTTTCTTTTTTTTAGTAAAACCATAGTTTTCGTAAGGACCAATACACATATATGGGCCTACAAAACACAGTTTTATCATTTTATTCATCACCATTAATGTTTATCGAAAACTCACTCAGTCCAAACACAAACAATACATAGGTCATAAAATAAGAAATAAGACTTCTTTTTTTTTTTAAAAGTTAGTCTTGAGTAAGGTTCTGAATTAGGCCTTTTTATGGATGAAAAAATATTTATTAAAAATGATTTTCTGCATCAAATTACCCAGGGACACATGAAACAAGTTTATAAAAACTTTATAAACAGCCCTTTGTGAGTGAATTTTTTTAAATTGCACAAACCATCAGGAACATACACACAACAACACAATTAAAATACAAACAGAAAAACCTAATATTTAAAATAAATAAATAGATACAACAATCCACAGAGCATAACGCACAGCATTTCCACATCCAATGATTTTAAGAATTAACGGGGGAATACATATGCCAGATTTTTTTGCTTTTCAACAATTTTACAGTAGAGAAATCAAAATTGTTACAAAAAAAGCTGTTAATATGGGAGATGACTGAGCAAATGTCTTTTTGTGTATGTGAAATCTTGGCAATAAAATAAAGAGATTAACAACACAATATATTCAAGACTTTTGATGGATTTGTTTTCATAATAAAAAATAATATATTTTAATGTAAAACTAATTTTTGTCATGTAAAAAATTTATTTTTCTAGATCCTTCTAGAAACTGTTTACAATGTTGCCTTCAAAAAATAAATGACTCTCTTTATCTGCTTTACAGAAACTACAGATGTTCTCCATTTCAATGTACTTTGATACCAAAGATTTTACTGGGTAATTTGTGTGTCGTGTTTATTTATTCATTTGTTTTCTTTTTCGGCTTAGTCCCTTTATTAATCAGGGGTCACCACAGTGGAATGAACTGCCAACTTATCCAGCATATGTTTTATACAATGGATACCCTTCCAGCTTCAACCCATCACAGGGAAACACCCATACAACTAGCCTAATTTGCCTGTAGCACATGTCTTTGGACTGTGGGGGAGACCGGAGCACCCGGAGGAAACCCACACGAACACGGGGAGAACATGCAAACTCCACATAGAAATGCCAACGAACCCAGCAGAGGCTCGAACCAGCGACCTTCTTGCTGTGAGGCCACAGCGCTATCCACATAACAATTGTATTGTTAATAGAGTATTTGAAGGGAGTTAACCTGGCTTTTTTCCTTAATAACTAAAATTTACCTCTAGGAGTAATTTTATTTTGCTTCTGAAAAATAATACAAATGTGTTTGTTAAATTTTTTTATCAGTTGGGGTGCCCAAACTCGGTCCTGGAGGGCTGGTGTCCTGCATAGTTCAGCTTTAAATTCCTTCAACAAACCTGCCTGAAAGTTTCTTGTATACATAGAAAGAGCTTGATTAGCTGGTTCAGGTGTGTTTGATTGGGGTTGGAGCTAAAATATGCAGGACAGTGGCCCTCCAGGACCGAGTTTTGGCACCCCTGCGCCTTCTAAATGTAATTTAGGATTTACAACAGAAAGAGAACTATAACAAATATGGTTTGTAACCATATTGTCTGAGTGAAATTTATTTTCGAGCGTGTAATGTGATTTGCGGCAGCACGTAGCGTATTGTATAATGCATTTGCGTCATGACGCAAAAGATTCACTGAATCATGTTAGGCTGTTCGGATTCTTGTGTGTATATCGCAAGTGCTTGTTGGATTGGCGGTCACCAAAAACGAAATAAATCACAACCCATGATGTTAAAGCCCTTAAATGTGAAATACCTGATAAAACGCATATATTAGTCAAATCCTGGAACGGTTTTAAAGATGTGCAGGAGCAAGCTTGACTGAACTCATCGGAGCTGAGAAGTAAAGCAAAACACGCGTCCTTTTAAAACCTTATAACAAAATGCACGCTCAGTTGGTGAGAATTCGGGAACGTTTTGAAGCTCGGATGTAACAACGTTGCATCTGGCAGTATTATGACACGATATGAGGAATCAATAGGACACAGGCGGTCATGTGACTGCGCACATCTCGGGGGGTGGGCAGCAGCAGCAGCCTCTCCATGTCTTATTGCTGCTGTATTTGGCTGGGGGAAAGCCATGCATTCTCGATCATTTTAGAGCTGTGCTGTCATGAGGGCTGCTTGCACCCATGAGCAACGTTTTGACAGCTCTGCAATGTATTCCTGAGTCCCTCTTTCATGCATATATTGATGATGTCTGTCATTCTAGGTTTTGCTGTGCATGGCAGCAGCAAGAATCATGGCTGGCCTTCTTGTCTTTGATATTTGCCTTTGCTGCCCTGCTGAGACGAAGAGCCCTCACGTCCAAGCTTTTAATTGAGACACAGCCCTTTCTTACAATAACCCACAGGTAGGTCAGCATCTGTTCTTTGCTCTTTGAATGGATTCTTCTGATAGCTGTCATTGTGGAACCCAGGCCAGTATGGCTGCTGATTATATAGAGTAGTGGAGAACATATATGCATTTATTTATTGGCCGTAACATTGCTACTGTCATGGTTTTCTGGTTTGAAAAGGGGGGTTTGTTTGTTGTACTTTATATTAGTTGGTGTGCTGTGAAGTGGATACATGCGTTCATGTTGTTCTCATTGCAGAACCCATCAGAAGAAAACACTCACTGCACTGTCAATGATCAAGGGTCAGGGCTAAAGAATGCCCAAATAGGCCTCAATAAACAATTAATCTCCTATGATGAAAATCATCTTTTGTAAGCTGTGTGGATAGAACTGTGTGTAGGTGTAGTGTGTCCACAGTCATATTGGAGTGATATAAACACAATAAGTCTACTTTATTAAATTTCCTGACATTAAAATATAATCCAAATCCCTTCCGTTTTGAGGCCGACCACAACATGATGTAAGAGTGCAGTTTTCACCGCCCACCAAATTGATTGACAGCTCCCTATTAACATGTCGCTGTAGTAACGTGTATAATCATATCAACAAGACAGTACATGAGCAAAGCAACTGGGATTAAAAGATCTGTTCAGCTCTCTGTGATCATCAACCATCATCAAATGTAATCAAGAATGAGTTTTACAAGTTCGAAACATTATTAAAACAGTGCATGTTAATGAATTGCAGTGATTTTACCATCTTTATTTCATCACCACAGTATAATTATAATTATATGTCAGTATAATTATAAAAGAAGACGCTTCAATCTCGGTTTGTGGACGTTTAATCTGGTTTAATTTGTACATTAACAAAACAGATTTCCATACAGCAGTGTATATTAACGTGTATCCTGTCACATTTGCGTGCAAAAACAGTGCAAAGTTAAACTGGGGTGCCGTGTGTGTGTGCGCGAACTTTGTGTGTGTGACTCATCATCCTCATCGACTCATTACCTCCACAACAAATACATTAAATAATCATTGGAAAAAAATCATACTGTAGTATTTCTTACAACGTTATGTGAGATCTGCTTCTTTCATGTCTGTCACTGTGCTGTTTATCTGACACACCCAAGGCAGAGATTGAGGCTCATTCTGACAGGCACATGTGAACGATGGGCGGGGAGAACTAGCATTAAAGGCACAGGCAACAAAAACAGCTACATATTATTCAGAGCAGAAAATTCCAATGTTCTGAAAGGCACAATACATAATCTGATGGGTGTTTTGAGCTGAAACACAATATTACCTTTTCAGACACATTATGGAGAAACTAAAGACATATCTTGAAAAAGGGGTAAAATAGGTGCCCATTAAATATTTTTAATAATGCAATTTCAAGTCAACATGATACAAAAATCTCTGTTTACTTTAGTGTTCATAATATAATATAATATAATATAATATAATATAATATAATATAATATAATATAATATTATGTTTAGTTCAGCTGTACATTGGTATGTTATGTCCCATTTTCCAATCAATAAAGTGCAACAGTAGGGTTTCGGCAATAAAATCCTCATTTATTTACTGCATAAAGAATATTGAATTTTAACTATAACCTTTAAAAACTGACTAGTTTTGTTAGTCACACAGTATGTAAATGCTCACAGTATGTTGAAGACATATATTCAAACTGGTTCAACAAAAACTTCACTATTCTTGATGCCTTTGAAAAAAATCCACCAATAGGTTTAAGCAAAGTGTGGCAAAAGATTTTAGCCCCATCCTTGCAAATGAAGCAGAACAAAGGTAGCGCATTCTCCCAATCTGTCTCCCAATGCTCTAAAATGCTCAAATATTTATACACATATGCTTGTTTATGAATTTATATATTTATATAGACACAAAACCAACAACATATGACCAACAAAGCTCTAAATCACACAGTTACTGTATGTACCTTTGTCTTAAAAAAAGAATAATTATATCATGAAAGAATAGCAAAGGATAGGAAAAGCTCTACTGAACATGTGGGCGGCACTAATGCACACTATTCCCAAAGGATAACATCTCATTGAATATTCATGAGATTATAAATCGAATTGGGGAGCTACATGAGGTTGCAAACAGAAATTCATAGTGACAAATATAGTAAAACGGAATCTGCTTTGTACTGATAGGTGGCAGAGATGAGAACATAAGTGCTTATTTTTATATTTGCAGCATGGTGAAAAGGTGCCATTAGGGCATGAAGGTGTAAAAAAAACACAATCACCGCATTGAATGATTATTGTAAGTAGGGTTGGGTCGATAAACAATATTTTATCGTATTGTGATAAAATTTATGTTAGTAACAATGATAAGCTCTGGACTTTTACTCTATATTGATCTAAGGGCCAATCACACAGCAGAAATGTGTAACAATGGTAATCTTAAAGTGAGTTGATATTAGAGATGTACCATATTGTCACCGCCGCAAATTATCAGACAAAAATATGTTATGCCATTTAATGGACCCTCTAGTTTTTGCGGCATCAGTCATTGTAGGGGTATTCTCTTTTAAACATGGAAGCATTAACAACTTATATTGAAATATATATCGTTATCGTTTAATATGGAAAATAATTATTGAGATTGCATTTTTGCCATATAGCCCAGCCCTAATTGTAAGTCATGTCACACTAGCTATGTTTCCATCCACCTATTTTTATGTACATTTTGAAATATTGCATACAAATGCTGATAATGTGCGTATAAAACGTATGCGCAGAACAGATTAGAATGAACTATTTATCCGATATAAAAAAAATGAGCATGAATGATGTTGATAACACAATTTCCGAACAAATTCCTGGATGAGCATCAGAAAATTTTGTTTTGATTTTGTTTTAACAGATCATGCGATTACAAAAATGGGTGCAATGGGACGGCATTAATAGACAAACTAGAGGATGGCCAAATTGTAAAACATCCTTAGTAACGATTTTGTTTTCTTTGACTCATTTAAATGTAAACGGTGATTTATTCGCAAACATTTTATGCAAATCAGTTTTTGCGCATAAATTTAAACTGTTTCTTAGCTCTCTTGAGTGGCAGAGACAAGAACATTAGTGCTTATGTTTATATTTGCAGCATGGTGAAAGGGTGCCATTAGGGCATGATACTGAAAAAAACACAATCACTGAATTGAATGTTTATTGTAAGTTACGTCACACTAGGTATGATTCCATCCAGCTATTTTTTTTATAGGCATTTTGGAACATTGCATAAAATAAAACTTGATTGAAATGCTGAAAATGTGCAAGCATATGCACACAACAGATTATGATAAACTTTTTATCTGCAAATAATCTTTGAGAGAAACATATTTGTCTATAACCGGCAGCTAGCTCTCTGCAACTCTCAAATGGTCGCCCACTAAAGCTAAGAAGGGCTGCGCCCGGTCAGTACCTGGATGGGAGACCTCATGAGAAAGCTAAGTTGCTGCCGGAAGTGGTGTTAGTGAGATTAGCAGGGGGCGCTCAACCTGTGGTCTTTGTGGGTCCTAATGCCCCAGTATAGTGAAGGGAACTCTATACTGCTCAGTGAGACATTAAAGTGAGGTCGCGGTGTGGTCGTTAAAAATCCCAGGATCTCCCGGCATCCTGGCCAAATTTACCCACTTTCCTCTGTCCATCATGGCCTCCTAACCATCCCCATATCAAAATTGGCTTCATCATTCTGTCTTCTCTTCACCAATCAGCTGGTGTGCAGTCTGGTGCAATAAGTCTGCCATCGCGTCATCCAGGTGGATGCTGCACACTGGTGTAATGTTTACAATGTGTAAAGTGCTTTGAGTGTCCAGAAAAGCGCTATATAAATGTAAGGTATTATTATTATTATTATTAATTATTTACTGCATAAATTACTGGATGAACATCAAAAAATAGATTTTGTTTTAACAGATCATGTGATTATAAAAATGGGTGCAATGGGATGGCATTAATAGACAAACCAGAGGATGATCAAATCGTAAAGCATCTGAAATGTGGCACGAGTTTATCAGAAAGTGAAGATTTTTTTCTCTTTGACTCATTTAAATGGAAAAGTTACTTTATTCGCAAACGTTTTATGCAATATGTCAGTTTTTGCTCCTAAATTTAATTCGCCTCTTAGCTCTCTTGCATAAGAAATCGATTTTGCTAAGAAATCAGGCCGAATCCACATGATTGCATTCTACCGTCAATCCAGCCAGCGCCATCGAGGGCCTTTGTTCTTCCTGCTTGCAGACGTCATTCCAGAGGAGCTTCCCTTACACCCCTCCTTCCAGTCCCGTCTCATATTCCTTCATTTTCCCCCCCTCCACCTCTTCTCTGCCTGTTCCTCTCATTTCTCTCTCTCTCTCTCTCTCTCTCTTTGGGGTCTGTTTGTCTTTTTTGGCTGCAGCAGCTGGTTGCAGTCTCGAGTTAGAGTCTCATCCCGCGTCCCCTCCCCCCCGCAAGTGCACGCAAAGACAAAAGGCCAGGGCTGCTTGTCAGAACACTGCCCCCTTCCTCCCTGCGCCGCCGTGCATCTGCAGAGGAGAGAGTGACCTATAGAACTGAACCAGCAGGCTCATAGTGAAGGGAAAAAAGCACACTCATACAGAATGGGGCCTGGCTGGACTGACGTCTTGCATAAGCCTTTCCACGAAGATTCCCGGTATTAGGGCCGAAGAGAAGCGGGGTAGGGCGAGAGCCTACTTTTTCCCCTGTTCGTCTGTATCTCTCTCTCTGTGTTTATACATGTCATGGCCTTTGTTTTCTCTCTTGTTTGGCAGAGACTGGACATGGTTGCCCAGGGCTGGAGGATTAGGGGTCGAGCAGCTGATTTGACTTGACCGAGATCCGTGTTTCTCACTGCTTTTCTGGGGGATGAAAAAAAGAGAGGAGGAAGCAGGGACACTGGCTAGAAGAGAGGAACAGGGACCATGGAGAGTGTGAGAGTGAGGGAGAGAGAGAGAGGGAGAGGGGAGGCAGAGAAGGAAGTAGAAGCAGTCCAGTGCTGCAGAATGGGGTAAAAGCGAGAGGCACAATCAAAAAGAGGTCAGGTACCGAGCCTGTTTAAATTCTCCTTGCTATCTCTGTGTCTTGTTTTCTTCTGTCAGGAAACGGCGCTCATCTTACGGGTTTTGGTTTTACACAGTGCTTGTGGTTTTCCTCTGGAATGTGCATCTGCTGTTTGGCTTTTTATGTTTCCTTCTGTCATCCATTCATACGTCCATCCATCCATCCATCCATCCATATAAACCAGCTCTAAGCCTCCATTGTGCATGTATTTTTCATCAACGTCCTCCATAGTGTGTGTTTCTCAGGCCTAGCTTTTGATTCAGCTCGGCAGTGTAAATTCCACACGCATTCTGAACACAAACCTCTTCGTTGGTATTAACACACACTCAAAGCAGGGATGTTTTGCAGGAATATTGAAGATTTGATGAAGACATGGGCTGCTCCTGTGTCTCATGTGTGGCTGCACTGCAGCACACACATTATGCAGGGTGACCGGAACCGGCTGAAACCGGTTTGAGGCAGACGTGGAGGCTCAGAAACAATACAGTCACTGTGCTACAGGCAGATAGCCGACTGCTTCATGGCAGCCAGAATGGCACTGGGGTCTTCAGGAGTGATTCAGACCCAAGCAGGGATGTTAGAGAAACACCTCAAGAGGGTTATCCACTTCAAGGCCACGATGCAGCCATGAAAACCGAGCAGATATGCAGGCCGTGGGTTCACTATGTGCTTTTATTCATGGTGGTTAGCATACAGAACAATCTTACCTTCTGGGGGTCTGTTTCTTGATGGGCCCTGCCTAGTGCAAAAATCATTTGCTGTCAGGGAGAAAGGAGGAGGAGGGTGGTGGTGGTGTTTTGTTGTGGAGGTGGTGTGAGGAAGGAAGGAAGGAAAAAGGGAAGGAAAACAAGATTGTTTGCTGTAGTTGTCGGAACGCCGAGGGTGAGGAGTGGCTCATTTGCATGTTTCCACTTCTATATGTTTGCATGCGTGTGTATTTGTATGGTGTTTATGTATTGTTTACAGGCCTCCAATAGGAACCCAAGCTTTTCCTCTGAATGACACTCTGATTTGGCTGTAAATGTGTTTAGGCCTCATGCTGGCTTCATCAGCTTAACGTCTTTCATTAAAATCCTCTTGTCCTCGTGTTATTTTGCTCATTTTTTCACTGGCTTTTGTTTGCTGCTCCTTCTCTTCTTACATGCCTCACCACATTGGGTTCATTGTGTGTGGGGAAGGCCGTCTTGGCCCTGCGTAGCCTGTGCGTGCAGATGTTATTAGCTGTAATGGAGGCAGGGCTGCAGTGCTCTCTTCCATTTCAATAAAAGCAGGAGTAGCAGGAGTAATGGGGGCTGGCTAACCTTACTAGCACAACTCGCTTTTCATTTCCTTCAAATTCCTTGTGAATTAATTGTATTATTATTATAGTTTCTTCTCTTTTAATATGGCAAAATAGTGATGTTTGAATGTGGACGTGTTTGTAGTTAGTGCTAATTTTTTAGGATTAACCTTCAAGAATCAAATATTTAAAAATATAAAATAAAAATCATTAAATTGAGCTTTCTGTTTCTCTACCTTTTATTGTGTACATTATATTCTGTTGTTTTTAAGCCATTTAGTGGTTTTGTTCTTGTTTATTTTTTAGGTGACTAAAACTGTTTTACATTAAACCGTGTGTAAATAATTCACATTTGCATTCTTATTTACATGCATTTAACAAATTTACATCCATTTAACTGACTGAATTCTGTGAATTCTCTATTTCAGTTAGAGATGCTATTCAGACAGAGGTTTTTTTATAGCATGGATAAGTCATTTACAGACAGCAACCAGAAAGTTTTCATAGCGCTTCGCTTTTTCAACATTTTTTTTATCTCATAGTCTTATTCCAAAATGGATTAAATTAATTTATTTCCTCTAAATTCTACACACAATACCCCTTAATGACAATGTAATTTTTAAAAATTGTTGCAAATTTATTAAAAATAAAAAACCTGAAAAAATCACATGTACAGAAGTATTCACAGCCTTTGTGCAATACTTTGATGATGCACCTTTGGCAGCAATTACAGCCTCAAGTCTTTTTAAATATGATTCCACAAGCTTGGCACACTTGTCTTTGGGAATTTTTACCCATTCCTCTTTGCAGTACCTCTCAAGCTCTATCAGGTTGGATGGAAAGCAACAGTGTACAGCCATTTTCAGATCTCTCCAGAGATGTTCAGTAGGATTTAGGTATGGGCTCTGGCTGGGCCACTCAAGGCCATTTACTGAGTGGTTGTGAAGCCGCTCTGTTAATCTTTTGGCGGTGTGCTTTGGTTTGCATTCAGGATGTCTCTGTACATTGCTTCATTCATCTGAAAAACATCCCCAAAGCATGATGCTGCCACCACCGTGCTTAACTGTAGGGATGGTATTAGCCTGGTGATGAGCAGTGTCTGGTTTTCTCCAAAAGTAACGCCTGGCAAGTGTAAAATTTTAGTCTCATCAGACCAGAGAATTTTTTTTCTCATGGTCTGACAGTCCTTCAGATGCCTTTTGGCAAATTCCAGGCGGGGAGTTTTTTCCGTCTGGCCACTCTATTATACAGTCCTGGTTGGTGGATTGCTGCACAGATGGTTGTTCTTCTGTAAGGTTCTCCTCTCCCCACAGAAGAATGCTGGAGCTCAGACAGATTGACCATCAAGTTATTGATCACCTCCCTGACTAAGGCCCTTCCCCCCTGATCACTCACCTTAGATGGCAGGCCAGCTCTAGGAATAGTCCTAGTGGTTCCAAACATCTTCCACTTACAGATGATGGAGGACACCGTGCTCGTTGGAACTTTCAGAGCAGCAGAAATTTTTCTGTAACCTTCCCCGGCCTTGTGCCTCAACAATTCTGTCTCAGAGGTCTTCAGACAATTCCTTTGTCTTCATGCTTGGTTTGTGCTTTGACATGCACTATCAACCCTGGGACCTTATATAGACAGGTGTATGCTTTTTCAAATAGTGTCCAATCAACTGAATTTACCACAGGTGAACTTCAATTAGGCTGTGGAAACATCTCAAGAATGATCAGTAGAAACAGAATGTACCTGAGCTCAATTTAGAGCTTCATGTCAAAAGCTGTAAATACTTATGTACATGTGATTTTTCAGGTTTTTTATTTTTAATAAATTTGCAACCATTTCAACAACAACAAAAAAATGTTTACAATGTCATTATGGGGTATTGTGTGTAGAATTTAGAGGAAATGAATGTAATCCATTTTGGAATAAGGCTATGACACAAAAAAATGTGGAAAAAAGTGAAGCGCTATGAATACTTTCTTGATGCACTGTATCTCTCAATAGCTTTTATCTTATGTAGGGTGAATTATGACCAAATGTAATTAGAAGGTCAAAACTTTAAGTTGTGAGGATAAAAAAATCAGATATTATTATATATTAGTCAGATATTATATAAGCTGCATAATGGTTTGTTCGTGTTCATGTGAATTTTAATTAAAATCTGCCTGTCTGAAAATATTTTAAACAGCAATAATAATAATAATAATGATATAGTCCCTATAAAGGGTTTCTGCATTTAGTTTGATGCCAGTTTCCTGAAAACATGTTTAGTGCAAGAAATTACAATGTTTGGTTTATCATTTTATTCCATTTAATTGGTACTAATATCCTTATAGAATTTATATAGACGTTGCTTACTCATGTCTATAATTAATACATAGTATAAAATGGAATGTTGTTTCTCTTGTTTCTCAAAGGTGTTAAGCTCATTTTCATGAGACCATGGGCGACATGAAAACCCCAGACTTTGATGATCTGCTTGCGGCCTTTGATATTCCTGATATGGTTGACCCCAAGGCTGCCATTGAGTCTGGCCATGATGATCATGAGGGACAGCTCAAACACAATGCCCACCATGAAGAGGACTCCCATGCCACCTCTGGTCCAGATGTCGGGGTTAGTGTTATTGTTAAGAACGTTCGAAATTTTGATGCCTCTGAACATCTTTCAGAGAAGGATGTTCATCCAACTGTCGGAAATGGATTGCGCAATGGATTCTTGCCTGTGTCGCCCAACAACAGATACAGAAAAGAAAGTGACAAGCTTCAAAAAGGTGAAATCCATGGGATGGCAGGAAATATCTCCACATTCAACCAGTTTAGTCCAATCTCTAGTGCAGAGGAGTTTGATGATGATGACAAGATTGAAGTAGATGACCCTGCAGACAAACAAAGTCATTTATCATTTAGGCCAAACCCTTTAACTGGTTCGGGTGCAAAGATGGAAGAGCCTCGTTCTCAACACATAAAAGCAGATTGTGCATCTAGGCCGAGAACAAATGGCAACTGCCATAAGTTGAAAGTTGAGAATGGCAGCACCAATGGAAAAGTGGGACATGCAAAACTGCATGACTCTCAAAAACCAAGAAAAAACCAAGAGGAACACTCAAAAGAAACCTCCACATCTCAAGAAGCAAAAGAACCTGCAGAACCAGTTATTGAGTTGAGTGTGACCAACTTTTCCCAAGCAAAGGCCAAATCGTCTGCAAAGCTCTCATCCTGCATTGCTGCAATTGCAGCACTGAGTGCAAAAAAAACTAGCACAGAAACAGTGCCTCCAGAATCTATTGCTACCACTCGAGATTCACCCAGAGAGGCTAAAGAGATTCCAAAAGTTACAGAAAAATCATTAGACCAGGAATCTGCTCTGGAGCTTAGCAGGAAGGTGCTCACAAAACAACCTGATAGTCCTAGCAGTGTCACAAGTGAAAGCAGCAGCAAAGAGTCTCCTGCTTCTCCAGCAGGATCCATACCAGTCATTCCCAAAGTTCGCATTAAAACGATCAAGACATCTTCAGGGCAGATCAAGAGGACAGTTACTAGAGTCCTGCCTGAGTTTGATCCTGATGGCTTGAAGAAGGGTATTGATTCTTCATCCAATGTTGTGTCTTCTCTCCTGTCCTCTTCAACCTCGCCTTCTGTTTTCTCTTCTCCCACCAGAACAACTTTGCCAACCACAGTAGTAGCAACTTCCGGAGGCTCTGCCATTGAGGTAACTAAACAAATGACCATCAAACCTGTGGCCACTGCCTTCTTACCTGTCTCAGCTGTTAAAACGGCAGGGTCACAAGTGATAAACCTGAAACTTGCCAACAATACCACTGTAAAGGCCACTGTCATACCAGCGGCATCTGTTCAGAGTGCCAGCAGTGCCATCCTTAAAGCTGCTAATGCCATTCAGCAACAAACTGTCATGGTGCCTGCTTCCAGTCTAACAAACACCAAACTTGTGCCAAAGACTGTCCACTTAACCAACTTAAATCTCTTGCCTCAGAATCCATCATCGGCTGAGCTACACCAGGCCCTGACCAAGCCTCAACAGCCCATCAAGCAAGCCCTGTTGGCCCAACAGCAACAAAAGAAGGTGTCTCGGGTCCAGGTCCTAACCAGTTCCCAGAGCTCAGTGGTGGAGGCCTTCAATAAAGTTTTGAGTAGCATTAATCCTGTCCCAGTTTATGTACCAAATCTAAGCCCTCCAACTTCAGCCTGTATATCGTTACCATCCCGTGGATATAAGTGCTTGGAATGTGGTGATTCCTTTGCCCTGGAAAAAAGCCTCACTCAGCATTATGACCGTAGAAGTGTCCGCATTGAGGTCACGTGCAACCACTGCACCAAAAATCTAGTCTTCTACAACAAGTGCAGCCTTCTATCACATGCTAGGGGCCACAAAGACAAAGGTGTTGTAATGCAGTGTTCACATCTCATACTAAAGCCAATTCCAGCTGACCAGATGATTCTGGTCCCCTCTGTAACTTCCAGTGCTCCCACCTCTTCAGCTAACCTTGGATCCTTGATAGCAGGGAGCCAAGGGAAGGGAAACTCAACCACAGTGATCTCCGCGCCCTCTTCTGCCCCAGTTGTTGCTGCCATGCCTCTTGATAAGGATGCCTCCAGGGTCTGCAGATCGAATCTGAAGTGCTTGGAATGTAATGAGACGTTTCAGGAGGAGTCAGCTCTTGTAATGCACTACCAGCAGGCTCCCGAGTCAAGTGGACAGGTGCGTTCGTTTGTATATTATTTGTGATGCATGAGTTGGAATGGTTCTTGTATTAAGGCCTGTTCACACCAAGCACACTAACTATATTTATTTTGAGCTTATGCTTTTTTTTATTATTATTTGGCATTGCCCCTTTGTGACCTGCAGGTGTGCTACCAGAACATCTGACCAGTGAATTCAGCTTGTGTAATCAATCTAAACAAAAACAAAATTTAACAACCACCGACAGTGTAGTTGTGGAATAAAAACAACACAGATTATTTTCCCTTGCACTTTCAAAGGAGGCACCCCAAAGATACCAGATGTGCTTTTATTTTTATACTTCAGGTTAGTAGACTGACGTTCATTTAAATTCTTTTTTCAACTTCCATTTTTTTAGCATTATTTCCAATTGTTGCCAAGATAGTCATTATCATTAAATACTGCTTGAAAAGACATTAACAAAAGAAAAGGCTTAACATCAAGCAGAGCTTCTCCACAATGTTGTCTGTAGCTCAATATTGCTCAAGCTTTTTTATATTTAAGTTTTAAGTCTGGCTGTCAGTTTTTTATCATTTATTAGCTGGAATGAAAATCATTCTAAAAGTGGTCCTAACAATATAGTTTTTTTACATCTTTATTGTAATAGCTATGGTCTGAACTGTAATGTTGATTTATGTTTAACATTTTTTCTTTATATATATATATATATATAAAGAAAAAATGTTAAACATAAATCAACATTACAGTTCAGACCATAGCTATTACATTAAAGAAAAAACAAAAAAATATGTGTATGTGTATGTGTGTGTGTGTGTGTGTGTGTGTGTGTGTGTGTGTGTGTGTGTGTGTGTGTGTGTGTGTGTGTGTTTGTGTTTGTGTGTGTGTGTGTGTATATACACACACACACACACACACACACACACACACACACACACACACACACACACACACACACACACACACATTTACCGGCCACTTTATTAGGTATGCCTTACTAGTACCGGGTTGGACCCCCTTTTGCCTTTGGAACTGCCTTAATCCTTCGTGGCATAGATTTAACAAGGTACTGAAAATATTCCTCAGAAATTTTGCTCCATATTTACAAAATAGCATCACATAGTTGCTGCAGATTTGTCGGCTGCACATCCATGATGTGAATCTCCCATTCCACCACATCCCAAAGGTGCTCTATTGGAGAGATCTGGTGACCATGGAGGCCATTTGAGTACAGTGAACTAATTGTCATGTTCAAGAAACCAGTCTGAGATAATTTGCGCTTTATGACATGGCGCGTCATTTGAAGATGGGTAAACTATGGTCATAAAGGCATGGTAATGGTCAGCAACAATACTTATGTAGGCTATGACATTGACATGATGCTCAATTGGTACAAATGGGCCCAAAGTGTGCCAAGAAAATATCCCCCACACCATTACACTACCAACACCAGCCTAAAATGTTGATACAAGGCAGGATGAATCCATGGTTTCATGTTGTTGATGCCAAATTTTGACCCTACCATCAGAATGTCACAGCAGAAATTGAGACCCATCAGACCAGGCAACGTTTTTCCAAACTTCTATTGTCCAATTTTGGTGAGCCTGTGTGAATTGTAGTCTCAGTTTCCTGTTCTTAGCAGACAGGAGTGGCACCTGATGTGGTCTTCTGCTGCTGTAGCCCGTCCGCATCAAGGTTGGACATGTTGTGCATTCAGAGATGCTCTTCTGCATACCTCAGTTGTGACGAGTGGTCATTTGAGTTACTGTTCTCTTTCTATCAGCTCGAACCAGTCTGGCCATTTTTCTCTGACCTCTGACATCAACAAGGCATTTGCGCCCACAAAACTGCCGCTCACTAGATATTTTCTTTTTTTCGAACCATTCTCTGTAAACCCTAGAGATGGTTGTGCATGAAAATCCCAGTAGATCAACAGTTTCTGAAATACTCAGACCAGCCTGTTTAACACCAACAACCATGCCACGATCAAAGTCACTTAAATCACCTTTCTTCCCCATTCTGATGCTCGGTTTGAACTGCAGCAAATCGTTTTTACTATGTTGCTGCCATGTAATTGGCTGATTTAGAAATTTGCGTCAACAAGCAGTTGGACAGGTGTACCTAATAAAGTGGCCGGTGAGTATAATCTTTATAGTTATTGTACTTGATGTGAACAGGCTGATTTGATATAGTATTCGAGTTAATCAACCTTGAGTCTCGAATACTAAAACACTGACTTCATCTTGTATTTACACAAGTAGTTAAGATTTGTGTTGAAACATTTTGAACAATGTGCCTGTGCTTTTCTCTCTACTACCACAGAAAACCTGCACCATTTGCCAAATGCTGCTGCCAAACCAGTGTAGCTTTGCCTCCCATCAGCGCATCCATCAGCACAAGTCTCCGTATATCTGCCCTGAATGTGGAGCTATCTGTCGATCTGTCCATTTTCAATCCCATGTGACCAAAAACTGCCTGCACTACACACGCCGTGTGGGCTATCGGTTAGTACTGTGTTAATCTCTATAACTTTCAGAGCCAGAAACCTCCATTCTTCCAAGAAATGGCTCGTTTTCCAAGTCAAACAAAAGTTTATTTATGCAAAACAGATGAATACATCAATTGAGGGTTTAAAGCTCACCCTGAGGATCAGCAAAACTGTGTAGTTATCTTTACTGACACCTAGTGGTGCAAAATGCATCAACACCACAACACGTCACTTTTTTTTCAGCATACTGTAGCAGCACCATGCATCGAAGGTATGGAAAAGGATTGCAATTTATCATGCATTCTTTTACATGGATACCACTAGTAATGTGCAATTATCACGTTACATTTTCAGTTCTGCGCACTGAACCAAATTTAGAGATGAGTGCATTCACCCCATTCTGACCACTTTTGTTCTATTTTTTTTCTGAATTGCTTATAAAGCTCCTATTTATACACCAAACGTGTATTGAAATACTAAATTATCCTAAGCATTTAATTGGTTTTGAGTGGCTCGACGTGCTTTCCAAACAGCAATCAGAGCGCTTATTCACTGCTATTATTCTGCTGTTCACCCATGATTGATGCCACATTAAAAGTGACTGGCATCGATTATAAAAACTAAAAAGAGCATTAGAGAATATATTCAAGAGTAACCCTTTCTTTCTCTTCTTTTCTTTGGCCATAGCTGTGTTCACTGTAGTGTCATCTTTGCCGACGTTGCCGCTCTCAAGTCACACATTCAGGGATCTCACTGTGAAATCTTCTACAAATGCCCCATCTGCCCCATGGCTTTTAAATCCGCCCCTGGTGCACATTCCCATGCCTACACCCAGCATCCAGGAGTCAAAATCGGAGAGCCTAAGTGAGTGCTTCCTTTCCAAATTTTTTCGCATTGGTGTGTCTGTGTGATGCGTGATATCTTTGTTTGTCTTTTAATTGTTCTGTAAAGGTTAAACTATTTTCATTTGAGAAACTATAGTGTTAAAAAAATAAAAGGAAGTATATAAACACAAACTCACTCAACTAGGTCATGTGGTCTTGGTTGTTACTTAAATGAAACAAAACACACGAGATATTGATTTGCGCTAAACTAATTGTATTATGTGAGGAAAAAAATCTGTGACAAACTGAACTCTGGTTTTCTGTGAAAGTGGTTAGCCGAGTCATCATTATACAACATATCTGACCACAGAATGCTGTGGATGACCAGAATACATGATCAGAAGCTCATGTTAGATATTATTACTGATGGGTGTTTATGCTTTGTCATGATTTTTGGCGTACAGTTGAAGGCCAAATAATTTTAGGTGCTTCTGTAAAATTGTTGTATATTTTTAAGTTATTTCCCAAGTAATGTTTAACAGGGCATGGACATTTTCAATCTTTCCTAATAAAATATATATATATATATATATATATATATATATATATATATATATATATATATATATATATATATATATATTTTTTTTTTTTATTCTGGTTTTTAACAATTTAACAATTTTTATGTTTAATATTAATAGCAACCTTAAGTTTTTATTTATTTATTTTTTAAATATCTTTAAAATATTGCTTAAGAGGGCTAATAATATTCACCTTAATTTTTTTTTCATTATTAAAACTGCTTTTATTGTAGCCGGGATAAAGCAAATAGGACTTTCTCTAGTCGAAAAAGTATAGGAAATACTGTAAAAAAATTTTAAATGGAAATATTTAAAAAAGAAAAACAATAATTCACAGGAGGGCTAATCATTTTTTTAGCAATGAACATTATTAATCATTCAATTCCACACCTTGCACTAAACACTGTCATCTTTTTGCAGTGATGCTCAGCAGTAGTATAGAGGACAGAAGGCCACAGTTGAAGGCCAAATAATTTTTAACACTCCTGTAAAATTTATATACATATACATATATATATATATACAGTTTAAACCAGAAGTTTACATACACTCTAAAAAAAGTAACATAACCATTTAAAAAAAATGTATGATGGTAAATCATACTAAACGTTAACTATTTTTTGTCTTTTAGGGTTACCTAAATTATTTACATTTGCTAATTGCCAGAATTTTGGAGAGGGTGCTCGCTGCAGAGCCATTTGAGCAGAGCTGAGCTCCAGCGAGGGGGAGCATGAGCTCTCACTCCTCCTCCTATAAGCTTTTTTAATGCGTGCGCCAACCCCACCCCTAACTCTACCCCCAGTGACATCACTCGTAGAAGAAGTGCAAGAAAGGAGGAGCTCAGCTCAAGCTCCCCCTCGCTGGAGCTCAGCTCTGCCCACATGGCTCTGCAGTGAGCACCACTTGGAATTTTGAGAATTTTTTATTAATTTCTAGACAATCAAAAGTTTACATACATTTGCTTTTTTTGTTAGCTTTAAACTGTATAACTTTGGTCAAATGTTTTGGGTATCTTTCTACAAGCTTCTCACAATAGTTTGAAGGAATTTTGGCCAATTCTTTCAGACAGAATTGGTTTAACTGAGTCAGGTCTTGCTTTCACAAGCTGTTTCAATTCTGCCCACAAATTTTCTATAGGATTAAGAACAGGGCTTTGTGATGGCCACTCTAAAACAGTTACTCTATTGTCCTTAAAGCACATTTTAACTAATTTTGCAATATGCTTAGGGACATGGTCTGTTTGGAAGACTCATTTGTGGCCAAGTTTTAATTTCCTGGCTGATGTCTTGACATGTTGCTTCAGTATTTCTACAGTGGACCACTGGTCCAGAAGTGGACCAGTCCCTCCTGCAGCAAAACAGCCCCACAACATGATGCTGTCGCCCCCATACTTCACAGTTGGGATGGTGTTCCTAGGCTTCAAAGCTTTCCTCTTTGTCCTTCAAATGTAACACTGGTCATTATGGCCAAACAGTTCAATCTTAGTTCCATTATACCACAGGGCATGTCAAACGTATTCTTTATTTATTTATTTTTTTAGTGTAATTTAGCAAATTGTAATCTGACTTTTTTTATTGATTCTGACTTGTTGATTTTCCCATGTTGTCACACAAGAAAGCAGTGTGTTTGAGGTTTTCCTTAAATACTATTTTACTGTTGTGCCTCAAATCTTTAACTCAAATCTTGTCAATTAGCCAATCAAAAACTTCCAAAACCATGACACCATCATCTCAGCTTTTTCAGAGGCATAATAATCTTATTGTATGTAAACTTGACTTTCAAGAAAAGTTATAACAATTTCTTAAATAATATACCTCTCATGATTCTGCTATTAAGCATAACAGAAACAAATTTGATAAACCTAACTTACCTAAAAGAGAAAAAGTTTAGTCACATTAACATCTGACTTTTTTAATGGTTATCTGCCTTTTTATACAGTGTATGTAAACTTCTGGTTTCAACTGTAGATGTAAGTTATTTCCCAAGTGCTGTTTAACAGGGCACAGAAATTTTCACAGTATTTCCTAATAACATTTTTTTTATTCTGAAGAAAGTCTTATTTCTTTTGATTTGGCTGAAATAAAGGCAGTTTGGACATTTTTGTAAAACAATTTTAAGTTCAATATTTATAGCAACCTTAAGATTTAAAAATATAAATGTTTTAACATATACTTTTTACTATTGAACAGACTGGTAAAATACAGGAAGATACATCAGAGAACAACATTTTCCATTTTTGTTTTTTTAAGCCCAAGTTCAAACTAGAACAGGGGTGGGCAAATTCGGTCCTGGAGGGCCGGTGTCCTGCACAGTTTAGCTCCAGCTCTAATCACACACATCTGCTTATAGATTTCTAGTGATCTTGAAGACACTGATTAGTTTGTTCAGGTGTGTTTGACTAGTGTTGGAACAAAACTCTGTATGGACACCGGCCCTCGAGGATCAAGTTTGCCCATCCCTGAACTAGAACTATCCAATATTATGTACCCACACATGATCTGAACTAAAACAGGCCCAACCGCAAAAAGTACTGCACCTTTTTGGACTAATCCAGCTGCCGTAGGCCGATGCGCTGTGCATTATGGAATGTGGAGGAAAAACATTTGTTGACAGCGCTTTATCACTGGAGAGGGAGAGAGGAAAAATGGATCGTTGGTAATATTTCCGTAAGATGACCATGTTGCAGTTTAGCTAAATTAATTCATGCCTCCTCCTAAAGTGACGTGCGATGCATTAAAACATTGTTTTCCAGCCACGCTTCATTCTCGAAATGTATAGCTTGTCTAAAGTGATGTATACAAACTATATAGTATACTATGACTATGGATACAATCAGCCAGTGCAGTCATAGCTCCATAGTAAAAAGTGACATTTTGTGTCTGACGGTTTGTTTACTTGCTGGAGTTTCATTGGCTTTTTCCCGCAAGTGAATTCTGACCAATCGAAAAGCAGTTTAGGTAATACGTTCAATATCATCTGACCACTGAGTGATGTGGATTTTGTCAGATGACTGCATTTTGGTTCTTTCAACTGGTTCTGACCAAAGCAATCTGTGTGGTGTGAACCCGACCCAAAGATAGCAGAAAATGCTACAATGTATCATCTGTTGCCCTTGGTCCAGACCAAATGAACCGAACTACAGATGTGAAAACACCCTAAACCAGAAAGAATCTAAGGGTGCTTTCACACCTGTGAATCGATTCAGTTGTTCCGAAACAGAGATTACAATTATTACATTGTTGCTCTTTGCTCTTGGAGCGGTTCGCTTTCACATTGCAAAGTTTCTAATCGGACCAAAAGAGCTAAAACAAGTCACGTGCGAGTAAACTCTCCTCACATTGGTCAGAGTGTCAGGGTTTATTTTGCGGCATCCCGCTAAACTGTCAGGAGAGGTGATGGTTTGATGGTGATTGACAGGGTGCGCGCGCGATGTGTCTGAGGAGAGATGCGGTGGGGAGGGGTGAGAAGGGTGCGCGACGATGCCTATTTGAGGACCGGGAGGGAGACGCGAGATTTTCATCACTCGTTTGCGGGCATCTGGAGACTCGTGAAACTTCCGCCATACTCATAATTCTCTCTTCATATAGCCGTATGCCTATTACATATCCATAAAACACTGTGATATAACCACGCTCGGATCTAATCGCTTTCTCACTGTAATCGAACCGCTCCAGGGTTCGTTTTAGTCGAGCCGAGACCACCTCACTCAATCGATCTCGGAGCGATTACTTTGGCGCGGAAGAGAGCGCGATTGCCCTGTTCACATATGCCAAACGAACCGCGCTAACTGGGCAATCGAGACACGTTCCGAAACAAAAGTGTAGGTGTGAAAGCACCCTAAAAAGTATCTTTAAAAGATTGCTTGAGAGGGCAAATAATATTGACCTTAATTAATTTTTTTATTGAAAAACTGCTTTTATTCAAACCGAAATAAAACAAATCAGACTTTCTCCAGAAAATAAAATATTACAGACAATACTGTGAAAAATTCTTTGCTCTGTTAAACATTTTTTAGGAAATATTTGAAAAAGAAAAAACAAAAATTCACAGGAGGACTAATCATTTTGACCACAATGAACATAATTAATCATCCACACCATGCACTAAACACTT